>NC_138369.1:17662347-17759463 GCF_054177405.1 Leptonychotes weddellii
CTGGATCAAGTCCCGCATCGGGCTCCCTGCTCGGCAGGGAGTCTGCTTCTCCCTCTGACCCTCCCCCCTCTCATGCTCTCTCTCTCAAATAAATAAATAAAATCTTTAAAATAAATAAATAAATAAATAAATAATTTGATTTCACTTATAAAAAATACATTTTCTCTAAGTATTTTCTGCATCAATATTCATCAGTTAGACTGAACTGTAGCTTTCCTGTTTTAATTTTGTCAGGCTTTGGAATTAAGATTATTCTCATTTTGTAAAATAAATTGGGAAGTTTTCTTTGTTCTCCATGCTTTGAAATAATTTAAACAGTATTATAATTATAGGTCTCTTAAAGGGTTAAAAGAATTCACTCACAGAATTATCTGACCTGAGTACTCTGTGATTAGCTCTCAGAACATTTTTTAAAAATTCCTTCTTGCTGTTGTCCACTTACGTGTTACATCTCTTCTTGATTCTTCAGTAATTTATAGTGTCCTAGAAAATTATTCATTTTGTTCAGGCTTTCAAATTTATTAACAGAAATGTACAAGTCTTTAAATTTCTTCCACATTTGTATGTCTGAGCTTAACTGCCTTCCTTTTTTTATTAGGATAGTTGGTAGTTTATCTCGTTGGACTTGTTGAAGAATTAGCACTTGGATTTACTTTTAAATTCTATTTTTCAGTTCTACTGGTTTTCTAAGCATTAATTTCTGTCCTTCTACAGTTCCCTTCTTTCTGTTTGGCTAAGGTTTTATGTTGTTGCTCTTTTTCATTCTTTTTTTTTTTTTAAGATTTTATTTATTTATTTGACAGAGAGACACAGTGAGAGAGGGAACACAAGCAGGGGGAGTGGGAGAGGGAGAAGCAGGCTTCCCACTGAGCAGGGAGCCCGATGTGGGGCTCGATCCCAGGACCCTGGGACCATGACCTGAGCCGAAGGCAGACGCTTAACAACTGAGCCACCTAGGCGCCCCTCTCTCTTTCATTCTGAACTTGAGTACTTTATTCATTTATTTTCTGGAATAGGTATTTTGAAATGTAAAATTCTTTTCCATGTGGCTTTTAACTACATACCTTTTCCAAGTTAAAACTGTCTTCAGTTCGACTGTCCTCTGAGTTGTCTGTGTTCTTCTCGTCATCCCCTTTATCTGCATTTGCAAATACAGAGGCCACTCGGACCACAGGCAAGGGCACATCCCGAGGGACAAACCTCACTGAGCTAATGGGCATGGTCCACAGTTTAATTTTCTTAAAAGATTTGGTTTTGGCAGAATACCGTGATTCGCAGACAAAAACATCCTCATCTCGAAAGTTTTCTGGGCATAATTTAAAGTATTCCTGGGAGACGTGAGAATAAGATTATTAGGTGAATTTTCTGAAAACCAGTCAACCAAAAAAACCAAAACTACACATCAATCAAGCAAACAAATGTTAACCTGTTAAGACTTTCTGACAGTTAAAAATAGTAAATGGTTAGCAATGTACAAGCATCTCCCTGCTACAGAAGGGCCTTATTAAATATAAATACTTAGCTTACCAACTGCCCTTTTGAAAATATATTAGCATTTCATACAGCTATAATGTTCCTAAAAGCTTTGGGCAGGGCTCAATGTACCTATACCACACAGATACACAAAAAGTATACTTGATTATCCTAAAAAGCACACTGACAATTTTTAATGATCTTTCAGAAAATGTCATCCTCAAAAATTAGCCTGGCAATATAAAAAAATTTACACTAACTGCATATAGCTATATAGTGTAGGCAGCAAATGGTGGTCTTTCATCATCATGATCAGATTAATTTCCTCCCAAATCTTTATCCAATGCCATATAGACACAGCTTAAAAAAAAAAAAAAATCAAGGTTTAAAACAGAGTGCTTAATTTATAAATACCATTTTTTTGTGTTTGTAAATTTTATTTTCATGGAATGATTTGTACTTTGGAGCCTAATGAGTTTCTTACCTTGACAAACATGACCACACATTTTCCTAGAATTTTACTAACGGGAACTTTATTGTAATAGTCACTCTTAAAAACTTCTTTTTCTAGAAATTTCCGTGTAGCCAGATGGAATGTTTCATTTGGCCGATAAAACCAACAGCCATACAACCATTTTTCACCTCAAAAACAAAAAGGGAGAGAGAGGGGAAATTACCATTAACAGAAATCACACATTCTTTGCAAAATGAGCAAATTCTCCATCCAGTCTGCCATGGCCTGAACCTAACAATGTGCTTTTTAGGCCACAGTTTCTTAAAATAGTTATCTTAGAAGAAATGATACTTTAAAGTAATGAAGTATAATGAGGCCTAAAAAATGCTACTTTCCCCCTCATATTAAAAAATGTATAATATATAGGATGAAGAAGGTGATGAGACCTGCCCTAGTCTGCTGGGCCCAGGACACACTTAAGACTGTGTGCTTATGCTAAGGACAGAGCATCTAAAGCATATCAAGGATGCATTTAGCACTCAGGCAAAGGGATACAAAGGTACTTCATGAGGAGCAGCTGAGGGAACTGGACTGCCTGGATCACATTTCTGTCTGCTCCTGCTTCATTAACTCCTATTTGTTCTCCATGTCTTAAGTGAAAGGCAACTGCTCTAGGACGCCTTTTTGAAATCAAATTCTAAGCCAAGGCACATGTCACACTATAATAATTTCCTTTGTATTTGTGGTTTGTACCAGACTGGTTTTGCTAGGGGCAAAACACGAGCCTTTAGTTCTTGTGAGGCTCTGCCATCCTCCAGTTTGGCTTACTGTGTGTTTTAAAGAAACAGCAGTTGAGTGAATGAATCTCAACCTCACTTCAGGAAGTTGCGTTTCCTTTGACTCAAGTGTGCCACTCATGGGCCCAAGAGTACTAGATCCTATTTTTTCATATAGTGGGTGCTAAATTCTATTTACCGATACACTGTAGAATGACTATTGATGCAAGGCATAACATGTCTGAGTTACAATTTTCTTCCCTGAGGACCAAGGAGAAGTAAAATAGTCCCAGCTCACCAATCTGCCCTTTGATTTAAAACATACTTACCAGCAGAATCTTCCCACAGTCTTTCAATGCAGACGATGTGTGGCTGCAGGCTGGCCTCTGAGGGCTCCACATAGACGTAGTCTCCAACATGGTACATGCTGTTCTTAAAGCTGCAGTCCTGGCTGTACGTGCGGTGTAAGCCGGAGAGGCCTGCGGTGCCTGAGGAGTCTTCGCTCTTTTCAGCTTCTTCGGTGAAGACAAAAAGGTTCCCATTAATGGAATGTGGGAATCAGATGCAGGATTCAAACAACACATACTAATACATCTCATTCTTTCCTAGACCTTCAAGGGCAGGATTCAGGACAAACAGTATGATATCTGTATTCCCAAGAGCCTCTACTCAAACTTGCCTTTTTTGAGTTACAACCAACTGCCCTTAATTTAAGTAAATGCATAAATAGACAAATGATCTACACAATAAAAATAACCATCTCAATAATATATGCTCAGTGTAGTCGTTCTGGATGATAAAGAAAGGTATAAAGAAAACAGGTCACCTGTAAATCATGCAATCCTGGAAATGATCTCATATGTACTTCCTTTCCATCTTAATGCCTCTGAAATTTCTCCCCCCTAACAGTTATTATATGGGTATGTCAAATGGAATCTTAGAATTGAAAAAATATGGAATATGTGTATCAAACAATATAATGTAAACTATATATGTTTACACTGAAGATACACTGAACAGGGGCGCCTGGCTGGCTCAGTCAGAAGAGCATACGACTCTTGATCTTGGGGTTGGGAGTTAGAGCCCCAGGTTGGGGATAGAGATTATTTAAAATAAATAAGTAAATAATAATAATAATATACACTGAACAGTTTCTGAGATTAATGCTTTTTCAACAAGACTTATTTTTGCTAAATAATACTTTTTGATGGCTACTATGCAAGCCATCTTTTGCAGATACCATAGGATTTTTTTTAGATTTTATTTTTGAGTAATCTCTCCACTAAACGTGGGGCTTGGACTCACAACCCCAAGATCAAGAGTTGCACATTCCACCAACTGAGCTGGCCAGGTGCCCCAGGGTTTTGTGTTTTTGAGGATAAAGCTTTGCCCACCTTTCCAATTATTTCCTTATGATAATTTTCTATAAATGCAACAGCTAGAAATAAGCATTTTATATTTTTTAAAAAAGATTTATTTATTTGAGCGAGATAGACCTAGAGAGAGAGCGAGAGAGAGCACCAAGCAGGGGGGAGGAGCAGGCTTCCCGCTGAGCAGGGAGCTTGACATGGGGCTCAATCCCAGGATCCCGGGATCATGACCTGAGCCACAGACAGACCTTAACCGACTGAGCCACCTACGGGCCCCACATCATTTTTTAAGTTTTGCCAAGTTTGGTGGAAAATGTCAGCTAGTATTTGATTAGCCAAATAAATCCCTATAAGATATCAAGAGATTCAGAAGGTTCTTGAGATCATATACCAGCAGGAACACGGTCAACTGAATGGAAAGAGATAGAGAAAGTACAAAATCAGAGTGTTAGCTAAACCCCCCAAATTCTAGACAGGAAACAGGCTGCTAAAACTACTCAGCTGCAAACATCTGCTACCTTTCATGAAAAAGGGTGATGTAGAGGGCAGAGTGCTGAGCCACAGAGGACTATTTCTGGGACTCGGAACCTAATGACTCTGCCCAGCTGGATTTCAAGATTGCTTGGAACTCAAATGACCCCTTCCCTCTCCATTTCTCCCTTTCTGAAGGAGAATGTCTCTCATCCCACTCTTGTGTTGTCGCTATATTGTAGGAGCAAAGAACTTGTTTTTTAGTTTCACAGGTCCACAGATGGAGAGGAATTATGTCCCAGGAGGGATCATACCCAGAGCCCCACCCATATACACCCATTTAAATGATTTACATAATAAGATTTAGGACTTTTGAGCTCATAAAGCTGACATATTTAGATGAGATTTTGATACCTGCTAGAGAGGTGTTCCTGCAACAAACACCTAAAAAACAGGGAAGCGACTTTGGAATTGGGCAAGAACAGAGACTGGAAGAATTTTTTTTTCCTTTGGAAACAACAAACTTTCTAAGAATTTTAAGAAGAGAAAAAGCCTCCATTGCTTTGAACAGACTATGGCAGAGAAACGGACATTAAGGACTTGGCAGGAGAAGGCACAGGTGCAAATGAAGAAAATGTTACTGGAAAGGAGATCCTCGTTATATAGTGGCAGAAAGCTCAGCAGAACTGTGCCCTGCAATCACTTGGATTCTGGGCCTCTTGGGTTGATCTCTTGGTTATCTTTCTACTTCTTTGTTGTTCTACTGCCTTGGAGATTTCTTCTTCATCTTCTAATCCTTGTCTAAATGTTTCCTTTCTGCCATCATTAAAAATTTTTTAAACTGAATCAATTTGACATAAAACAATGGGTCAACTTAAGTTATACAACCAGTTACTTTGATACATTTATATCTGTTGCCACTGTAGTGATATTTATCACAGCACTTACTCATGTAAGATACTGTGGTCTATCTTCATTCTAGTGTGCTTTAGCGCTCCATGGCTATTTACTACTCCTTACAAGTTTGTACCATTAAACACCATCCTCTTTTCGCTCCCACCCCCCTCTGCTATCATTGTTTTTAAACAGTTTCATTGAGATATGATTCCCACACCATACAATTCCCCTATTTAAGGTGTACAATTCAGTTTCTTGGTATGTTACTAATTTTTAAAAAATGGTAATACACTACATAAAATTTGCCATTTTTGGACCATTTTTAAGTAGATAATTCAGTGGCATTAATTACACTCATAATATTGTGCAATCATAACCACTATCTATTTACAAAACTTTTTCTTTATTTCAAACAGAAGCTCTGTACCTGTTAAGTACTAACTCATCTCTCCTCCCCATCAGGCCCTAGTAACCTCTATTCTACTTTCTGTCTCTGAATTTGCTACTCTGGGTCCCTCATATAAGTGGAACCATACAATATTTGTCCTTTCCTGTGTGGCTATTTCAGTTAGCGTGTTTTCAAGGTTCATCCATGTTGTAGCATGCATCACAACTTCATTACTTTTTATGGGTGAATAACACTCCACTGGGTGCATATACTACATTTTGTTTATTCATTAGTTAATGGGCACTTTTCTGAAGAAATGGGATTTTTTTTTTTTAAGTCATGTTATCTTCTCCCTGACAACCTCATTTAGGTAGTAACAGCACGGGAGCTATTTTAAAGATTTACAGCAGTTGAGGAAGGCTTAGGCCACTGCTGAGAGCAGCACTGCTTAAAAAGCTACTGAGCGCACTTGGGAGCCGGGGGTTTGGGGCCTGGCGTAAGCTGGTCCATGTCTGGTAAACTTTACTTACAAAAGAACACTGGAAATGACTGACTTACACAAAATTCCCTGCATCCTTCTTTTTTCTTTTGCAAGCCCATTTGGGGGCAAAATAGAAAATAAAATAATGTGTACATGTGTGTATGTGTGTGCTTTGAGTGGAGGACACTGATTATACCATGTCCATTTATGTGGGGAAATCAAATTCAGGAAACATTTTAGGAGCTTCTTTTGTTCTAGGTAATTATTACTCTAGATCTGAAAAGTGAAAAGAGAAATTCTTTATAAGAAATGGTTTTGCCCTATGTTGGATCAACAACACCCAGGCCTGTCAGACACAGACGGACCACGAGGAGGAAGTTCTATTTGTGTCTCACCACGGTCTGTCTCGGCCACACATATGCAGGCGCGCAGGCGCAGCCGTGGGTGAGTGAGGCCCTCTCTCTAGCACAGTGGCTTCCAGGAATTAAGGACACATCTCTGAGTACCGTCAAATGCCAATGGGCAATCTAAATCTGGCACTGGCTCCTCTTCAAAGGAGCACCGCCGGAAAACTAGAAGGAAAAATACTTACAATGAAAGACATACCTCTATGAAAATGGCTTCAAACTATGAAAAAAAAAGTCTAAAAACCACATCTTCCAAGAAATCCAGGAACAGTCCAATTCTACTTTGTAAACAAGTAAGCAAGCAAGCAAACAAACCAGCGTGTGAAAGAAAACTGGTTAATCTGGGAAGTGTTCCACAGAGAAACATTAAGCCCTTAAAGTCTGTATGAACCATCCTAAGCAAGCTCATTGGTGCTGTTAAATTTGCTGCATTCTACTTCCTAAAATCTGACATTACAGTATTTTCAGGTGTCACTACTTCTGGTCCACCAAAGTGGTCCAGGATCCAGATGTTGGTTAAACTCAACTTAGCAAAGAACCAATTATGGCTGGAAGGCCAGGTTTTCATCTCAGGGTGCTGGATGAGCAGTGAATGCCTGGCAAAGTCCATTTCCATTTCATTCACATTAGTAACAGTTCCTGACAGTATTATGTGAGCAGAGAGGGGACTTTGGGGATCAAATACATGCTTCCTGCAGAAGTTAGTCTATGCCAAACACATGGTCAGCGTAGCATGTAGATTCTCCTGAGGGTTGCCTACCAACTGCTGCAGTGGGCTCAGGCAGAAGTAGGGCCCGCTGCTGCCCATGCCCGGGGGCCCATCGCCGAGCGAGAAGACATCAGCAAAGGCCTAGCCATGCGCCGCCTCCTCTCTGGAGAGTGTGGCCAGTGCACCCCAGTCACAGACAGATGTCACGAAGTGGGCCACGCGCTCCGCGTCTTCGTGGGGCAGTGGCGCAGCGGTGTCCCAGTCCCGGTGATCCTGGCCGCCCCAGCCCCACGCCGGTGCCACCAGCAGCGCCACTGGTGCCAGCGCTAACAGGCTGGCCATGACGGTGACTCCAGCGAGTCCAGAAATGATCAAGTTTCTTTTCTTTTTTTTTTTTTAAGATTTTATTTATTTGACAGAGCACAAGCAGAGGGATCATCAGGCCGAGGGAGAGGCAGAAGCAGGCTCCCCGCTGAGCAAGGAGCCTGATGTGGGACTCGATCCCAGGACCCTGGGATCACGACCCGAGCTGAAGGCAGACGCTTAACGACTGAGCCACCCAGGTGTCCCTGAAATGACCAAATTTCTAATAAAAGTTCCCACTGTCAAAATATTTCTAAATTCTGGCAAGGGACTCAAAGTAACATTTTTGCATTGATAAAATGAAAATAAAAATTTCCTCCTAGTCCTGTGGTTCAACCAAAATATCATCTACTCTGGACTGAGTCTGTAGGAGGAAAGCCATCCGGCAACATGACAGGGCAGAACCCTGATGCATTCACTGCTGAGAATGCTCCCCAGGTGCAGACAGGCCCCGCAGGTTTTATCTGCCAATAGTATTTCGACCTGGTGAGCTCCCACACTTGTGAGCTAACTGACCGTTCCTGAAATGCTAGGGCAACAGCTGTGTCACACAGCACTTCCAATTTGTAACAGTCTGATGACCAAACCGATGATGATAAAAGCATTTCTATCTCAACATGGCCATTGTGAAAAGAGTCAACATTTACAGACAGGATTCATCCCCACAGCAAGCTAGGAGAGCCAGAACTCGAACAGAGTATAACATGTCTTCTTGTTTAATAAAATGAAAAGAAACCAACCTCTTTTTTCTTCTTCTCGTTTTAGTTTATCTTCCTCTAGTTCTTTTGGCAATTTTTCCTTTTTCTCTTTCTCCACATCATTATGCAAATGCTTTGTGGTATAGCTGAGTGCTGGTGAAAGCAGGATCTCTCCATTTTTGCAGAGTTCATCACGAATTTTAATAAAAAACTGCTGCAGTTCTACCGCGTCCTCGTAGATTTCGGAATCTGTCCTATAAGGGCATCAAGAGCACCCATTGACATACAAGCTGCTTCTTTCACACACCTCAGTTATATGTTTAACTCTACCCACGCTTCCATAACACGTTAATGGATGTAATGGTACTTCGGTACAGCAGGGTATCTCCTTGAAAGTTTTAGAAGAGAATCTGAACTGTTACCTCAGCAAGCCTCATGCCCACCAGTTTCCTCTTCCTTAAGACTCACTCCTTGTACAGCTCATGTAAAAGAAAAGGCCTCATACGGTTTTCTGGGGAGAAACAAGGCTCAAGCATCCGTTGATTTTGGCATTTTTTGGGGGAGGGGGGCTGTCACAATCAAGGACTACACTGAGGCTCCACACCACGACACTTACTTGTATCTAATCCTTGGATTAATTTTTACTTTCTCTTAACCGAGGGACTAACATATTATATAAACTATTGACAAAAGATTTAGGCAGTATCCACTTTCTTCTTTTTGAATCTCTATCATACTTGCCTAGGCTGGTAGGCCCCAGCAAATATTTGACCCTAAACTGCAAAGTCATGAGGGCAACCATCCTATAACACTTATGGGCCTCAGAGTCAGTGTTCATGTTAGTTTCCCAGAAATGACTACATAATGCTGGGGAACCAGCAGAGGCAACATAGTGAAAGATGGGGGAAAAATGATCTGCCACACTGAAAGCTTTTTAAAGGCTCTTTCCTCATTTACAGAATGAGAGGACAGGACTGGGCAAAATCAGCCTCAGAATTCAGACTGGAAGAAATTCTTTTACTATCTCTAATCCACTGTGGTCTGAGGATGGCTTAAACATAATTCCATTAACTAGGAATACCAGGGTCTGAAAAATATTCACAAAGTAACCACAGACAAAGTCTTAGAGCAGTTATGGACACATTCTGGTCAGGGGGGAGTGGCAAGCCCAGTCAGTCACCTGCTGATACCCACCACTACAGCATCCCAAATTTTAGTGAAACCTCCAGAATGCTTCCCCCCATCAGCCAAAGTGAACTGGCAAACAATCTAAAAACACTGCCAATAACAACCTAAATGAATGTTTCTGGAAAGGTTTTAAAAATCTTTTCAGGTTACAGAAATGCTAATACTTACAGGAAAGCAATAAAAATAAAACTGGTCAAGGGAAGAAACTATTATTTTGATGCCTGTTTTCTGAACAGAGATGTCTTAAGACTGTTCACTTGACATTAAAATTCATTTTATAACAGCTTACAATTTTAAGTATAAAATTAGAAGTGAAAACGCACTTTTGGTAATCCCTGTTACAATGAAAGGGCAGATTCGTAATTCCATCAGGTCATGTTGTTTAGTAATGGAAGTGCTGTACACAGCCATTAAACATCTGACTTATCTTTCCTGTTTTATTTAAACAAAATAATATGAAGAATTCATTAATTAATCTGTGAGGCTCAGTGTTGCCTGCATGCATAAGAACAAAAACTCAAGATGGAAAAAGAAAATAACTCTTAATTCCCCTTAGCTGTTGGGTAATCTTTATAAGGCAGACATCCAGTAGAATGAAATAATTAAGAGCACAGGAAGCTCTTAGTGCTTCCCTTGTCCTTGTCTTCCCGAGGGTCCCCCTTCCTGTAAGGTAGTCCGAGAACTGATTTCAGGAATGCTGCCAGCAGATTAGGAAAGCCAGTGGCTAACTGGCATGAGTCAGTGCTGTGCTGTTACTGAATACTGCTGATGGACAAACCACTGTCCCCTGAATGAACTTTTCTATGCCTCACTTTTCAGACTCCTATTCAGGGTGTAAGGTCCTAGGCGATGTTGAGTGGCAGTGGTGGATAGGGGTGAATGTGAAGAGGCATGAACACTGTTAAAGATCAAAATAGGAACCTAGTGCCTATGGACTTCATTAAATTCATGAACTTAGTATTTTTGAGATATCTACCCTCATTACTGACAAAACGGATAAAACGATGGTTTATCATTCACTAAACTGATGCATGTCCACCTCAGCAGCATGGGGTTATACTTAAGTACCGTAAGCAGTCATAATACAACCTTCATTCACAAAGATAAAAAATGGCTTCCCTTAGTTTTACAAGGCTCTGGGCACAAGAGTGAAACTCATCACTGCCTCATGTAAATAAATGCATCAAGACTCTACCTTCTGGGCTTCAAAAGCAAATCAGGTCAACAATGGAAAAATGAAAAGAGCTCATTTCCTACAGATACAAATCTGCTTATTTCCTAAAACAGACACATCATCTATATAAGATAGACAAAGTTGCTAATGATCTAAGAGACAAATGCACTTTTGGAAGACTCACAGAACTAACCCCAAGATGTAATGGGGGCGGGGCAGAGCTGGAGGAGAGAAGTGACTTTAGACTTAAGGACTATTTAAGAAAGCTGAGAACAAAAATGAAGTCTAAGCTCCATGAAAGAGGATTCGTATGTCTTGTCCACTGGTATATCCCAAGTATCTAGAACATGCTTATCACTGATAGCCACTCAATTAACGTTTGTTGAATAAGTGAAAATAAAGAATGCAAATTTTGACTGCAAGATGTCTCCCCATCTTTCTCTTCATTTCTAGCTCTGCTGTTGAACATTAAGGCCATTTCCTAAATGTGTCACTCAGGCGCCTCTCCAATCTGACCCCAACCCCACCATCTCTTGAACACACCACATTCATTTCCTAACCCCGTGCCTTCACTCAAACCACTTGCCTTATCTACATCCCACCCATTCTCCCATTCGCCCCGATACCTCAGGTCTTTTCAGAACTCTAGCACAGAGTTCCTACTCCTCCATCTTTACTACATATCAAGTTGTTGTGTTGTCTCACACCTGGAATTATCTTTCCCTAAGCACAGGTCCTAACCCAACTGTCGGACTTGGAGCTCTTAGACCACCGAGCACAAGCCTGATCATCTACGGCTAGGCTCCGTGACTAGTGTCTTGGTGCCTGGCTCTGCAGTGGGGGAACAAGAAGGGCAGCCCCACTTACTAGCTGTATGACTTTAGGCAACTTACTTCTGTCTGTGCACTTCTTCAAATGCAAAGTGGGAAGATTATCACCTAGAAAATGGCTATTATAAGAGTTAGAGATTATCTAGATAAAGTGTTTCGCATGGTGCTTTACAAAGAGCAGGTGCTTAATAGGAACAGCAAACATTACTACTAATTTTTCTTTAAAGATCCAGAGCAAATGCAGGCTTCACCAGATTCCCCAGCTGGAATTACTCTACACCCACTGCCTAAAAGTCTTCTTTCCGCATGGTAGACTGTGAGCTCCAGGAAGGTAGGGTCTGTATCTTTAACTTTTTATATTTCCCCAAGTGACTCTAACAGCACACAGAAGACACACTGTAACTGCTAAACTGAAATTGTTTTAAGTCAATTATACCATTCTTGTGTGGCGAAGATATAACACAGATCAGAATTAAAAGGGAATTCAAGTTTGATGGAAATTTAAATTTGATTGCTTCTTTTAGTACATTTACTATCTGCAAAAGGCACTTAAAAGTGAGAAATCTGAGATTAAAAAAAAAAAAGAAGAAGCCTTTTTAGGAACTGGAAATGGTGATCAAATTTAAATTGGCTAACCTCAGATCAATAACTTAAGAGCTATTTTAATTTATTCAAAGCATGCTTGGATTGAACTCAAAGTTTAAAAAAAAAAAATCACATTACTATTTCTAATTATAAGCATTTCATCCTTTAAAAAAACATGTTCTGTAAAAGACTATAAGAGTTTATGCTTTTCAACAGATCTTCAAATTTGTCCTGTATTCCTTCTCACTGGCCCTGATCTAGATGATGCACTAGTGTGTCTGCTCTCCCCCACAGCATATGCTTGCTCTCTAGATGTTGTGGCAAGTAAGAACTCAAAACAGCACCCCACCAACTGTAACCATGTACCTAAGCTGAAACAGTATATCAAAGCAGAATTTTCTTCTGTTTTGCATTAACTATCACACCTCCTCAAAAAGAAATAACTTTGAAAACCTACCGATTCATCCTTCTTGCCCTTTCCAAGACTTCAAACATATGCTCTTGAAATAAATCGAGCCGCCGGTAGCGATTATTTTCAACATTCTTTCTAATTATGTCAAATGTAAGAGGAGGTTTGTTTGGGAAGCTGGGATCCACAGCAGGAATTTCTGCTAAGGAATCACTGTAGCATCTTCCTTCATCATCCTGATGACTCATGACTGACACAAAAAGATTGTGAATAAGTTCTTGAATCAGCAGGGTCACATTTGGGACATGAGAGTCCTCATCTCCCTCCAGGTCTCTCCGAGTTTCAAGCAGGACCTTGTGCAGGACAAGGGCATCTTTGTAGATCAAAGACTCAGGCTCATTGTATGTACAGGCATTGTTAAACATCATGACGAAGTCCTCAACCATGGAGTCTATATCTTGGTATTTGTTGGCCATCATATGACTTCGAATTTTTTCCATGTCCATGGGCTTTTTAATGGTCAGATAGTAGTCAGGCAGCTCGGATCTAGACGGAAGCCTCAGAAATATGGCACTGAGGCGGCGACCCCTCTTATCAGTATAGTTCTTTACAGCTTCATAGACTTCATTTAGTTTCTGCTGCATTGGAGTCATGTATTTTGATTTTTTAGGAGAAATTCCACTCTTCCTACCTAAAAGAAGAGATTTAATGTTAAATGAATAAAATGAAATAAATGAACCCAAATTTGTATACAGCTGGTAAAGCATAATCATAAGAAAGAGAGTACTCCAAGTGATTTGTAAAACAGTTTAATTAGCACTTCTCTAAGTGAAGTATATCTAGCTTATGGACAAAGAAAAAACTGGAAACAAATTTAAACTGTTTTCAGTAATCATATTTTTAGTGAGAGAGTAATAAGCATTATCATGTTGAGATAGTTGTGAAAAGTAGAATAAAGCAAATGAATAGTTATGTGACATTCTAATTCCATCACCTGTAACATCCTTGAGAACTGAGATTTTTTTAAAAAAGATTTTATTTATTGATCCAAGAGCGAGAGAGCGAGCACGAGTGGAGGGAGGGGCAGAGGGACAGGGAAAAGGAGACTCCCCGATGAACAGGGAGCCTGATGAGGGGCTCAATCCCAGGACCCTGAGATCATGACCCGAGCCGAAGGCAAATGCTTAACCGACTGAGCTACCCAGGTGCCCCGAGAACTGAGATTTTCATCACAGGAGAAAAAGAGATCCAGATGTTGAAACAGAACACTGAATAAAAATCTTGTAGCCGTAAATCTCAGTTAAGAGCATCAGTATGAACTTACGATGTATTTTATCTTTAAATATAATACAATCACACACAAAATTTCCTAGTTCTGTCCACTGAAAATCCTGGAAACAATGACCAATCCAGTAGCGGTATAACCCCACATAGTTTGACTATATTGGTCATAATTCTGAAATACAGATTTCAAATACTAACACCAGTAGCTCCTTAGCAAATGGCTGACTCGCAGTTGGCACAAGATGAGCCTCATGTATCTTGAAACACAAGACAGTAAAGAATCTGTCAACGCCTTCTTACTGTGGTTATGTCAGTAGAACATAGCGGCCAGCCTAGGACAACAGGAGCATCAATAAGGACAACAACTGCAATGAGTTAAAACTCAGCAACACATCTAAATTTAGTAGTTCTTAATGATATATAAAAATGAACAAACGAACTGGGTAAATGTTGGAGGATACTGGTAAACCAATGCATTGCTTTGAAAACTGGCAAACAAAGGGGGGTAAGAATCTATCTTTTATCCTTTCAAAAAAACCCAAAACAAGACAAACAAGCAAAAATTGTACTACTGGGTAACCAAATATTGGATGAGGCAAAGTTTCTCTATACAGAAGTATTCCAGTTGGTAAATGAGCAAGGAATGATAAAATCAGACTACTGTTATTTTATACCTCTTTAATGAATTAATGGAGTCCGCATCAATCGCTGTTAACATGTGGGAGAAACGACAGCTGTTACAGGGCCACCCAATGGAAGACCATTCATCACCTCTGAAGTTGGATTTTGTGCCAAAAGGAGGGGATGAGGATTAAATCTAATTTAAATCTGATCAAGGCTCTTGCTCCAACTACCAATTTAGAGGAAACACCAAGGACATTAGAACATGTAAACTATAGCAAAGGGATGCAATTGGCAAAGCCCAGACTGTGGGAAGCTACAGGACAGCCCCAATTTCTTCAACAAATAAACTGCAAAGGAAAAAAAAGAAAGATGAGAGGGGGATTTATAGATTAAAAGAAGTATCAATCAAGTGCGGTATGTGGACCTTATTTAGATTCTACCTCAACCAGACATTGCTCCAAGATGTGATGCAATGCAAGTATAGAAAACCTATTATGTTATGAAGCAAGCATCCTTGCCGGGCTGATAATGAATCTAATCAAGCCTCTGGAGTAAATTTCCATTTTTTAAGAAATGAGAAGAATAAAGGGAAAAGTTAGCTGATATCACAAGAAAGTGAACTGATTAATCCAAAATTTGAAACTGTACAAGAAAGTGATCTGGTTTCTGAAGAGTAAGTGGCATGAGGATTAAAAAAGGAGGGGCTTGCTCTAGACTGTGAACAGAGGGCATAACAATCAAATATAAAGAATTTAATTAGGTCCTGATTTGAAGAAACCAAATGTAAAAATGCATTTGTGAGATAAGCAGTAAAATTTGAAAATCTGTCAGGTATTAGATAAAACTAAGAAACTGCTAATTTTGTTAGGTGCAATAATGATTCCATGGTTATTTAAGAAAATATCTGCATATTTAGAGATGCACACTCAACTATGTAGAAATGAAATGACATGACTGAATTTTCTTTAAAATAATTTAGAACAAAAAGAGAGAGAAAAGTGGATATGGGAAGTAAGCATGGCACAATCTTGAGAAATGCTGAGTAACTGGTACATACAGGGCTTTGCTGTACCATTCTTCATATATGTTTGAAACGTTTCATAACACAAAATAGAGAAATGAAAAGGAAATCAACATTACACATTAAAATTTCCTTTCCCTAAACTTTAAAAAATATGTGTATTTATACATAGTTACTGTTAATTATCTATCATTTCCTAACTCAACTTACAAAATCACTTGTTTTTTAAAATCTTTTTAAATTTATTTTTCAATTTTTTAAAAAGATATATTTATTTCAGAGAGAGCATAGGCAAGTGGGGGGAGGGACAGAGGGAGAGAATCTCAAGCAGACACCCCCTCCCCCGCCCTCCGCTGAGCACAGAGCCCAAGGAAGCATGATTCCAGGACCGTAAGATTATGACTTGAGCTGCAACCAACAGTCAGATGCTCAACCGACTGAACCATCCAGGCGCCCCTTAAATTTATTTTTTCAAAGTAATCTCTACACCCCATGTGGGGCTTGAACTCACAACCCCAAGATCAGGAGTTGCATGCTCCATTGACTGAGCCAGTCAGGCACCCCCTGGAATTAATTCTATTTTTAAAAGGCACTGTGTCCCTAAAAAGTAGAATAAAAGATTAACATTTCTGCAAACCTTCTGCATGCTTTTACAATTCTAAGAAGGGATAAATGCCTTAATGAGAAGGAATCATCACTTAGCAATAAATCATACCCCAAACTATTATAATATTCAGTTTATAGTCAATTCATATTAAAAAAAAGGCAGGGTCTGTTTGTTTTCCCCCTTTCAGCAAATATAGTTCCAAAGAATATATAACAATACCATTGTAATTTGCTTGGTATTTATTTTATTTATATATTTTAAATAAGGCAGAAACCTCTTATTTAGTTCAATACTTTTTGGGATTCACTTTTAATTCTAGTACTCAGCAAACAAACATACAAAAACCCGAACCTGCCGCTACACTCTTACAGGCATAATATATAGAAAAAATATCTATTCTTACTACTTAATATTTACAAAATGTCCACAGCATTTAGAGAGTAAACAAAACCTCTGACTTTATAATCTATTCCCCACATGCTTTCCACAGTTTAACTACTTAAAATACAGAGAGTGCTTGAGAGAAGGAAAAAACTCTCTGCTAGAGTGTGAGTTCAAACATATTCACCACTTAGTTAGATATTATTTCAGTGAATTAGTACTCTATCCTTGACAGACTAAACTGAGTAACAAGTGTGAGGCTGCCTTACTCAGCTTGAGTTTGGGAGAAGCCACATCGTCATCATCAGGCAGCGGGCCCAGCTCTTTCCTTTTATCCTTGAGTAACTTCTCCAGGATGTGCGCGTCGTTGTACACCTATATTCCATAAATATATTTAAAATTATTTTCTAAAAAACGTTCTATTGAAGTAGAACATGCATCTATAAAGAGGTTTTAAAAACACACATTAGCATAGTTGGGAACTAAAGACATAAAGCTTGGTATCACTAGAGAGCAACCAAATCGCATCTCTGCAGGGTGGGCCTCATCCTCAAATGGTTTGTTGTTTAAGCTTTCCAGGTGATTCTAATGTGCAGACATGCATGCTAAAGTTGGAGAACTACTGCAGCAGAATCACTGCAAGTTTTTACAGAAGTTCTAAAACATAATTACATGTGTTGCTTTCTTCATATATCTCTCTTCCACTGGACCCTCAAGGTAGCAATCTTAGCTCAATAGGAAATAAAAAGTATATGATAGTTGGACAGCAATACCTCAAATATTGTTAAATGGGATTTAATATCAGTCTGAATTCACAATCTGGCCTCTGATCTGTGAAAAGCAACAATCCCTGCTTAGGATCTCTCTCTGAAGACGGAGCCAAGGGTAGTAATACGTAGCCAAGAACAAGGTTACTCACCTAATGGCCCGTATAGCTACACCCCACTATGATAGAGGGCTTGATCACAAGTACCCTCAGTGCCTACTTTACTTTGTAATAGCAAGAAGAAAGGAAATACATGATATTGAAGTTATTTTATTTCTGGAAGATTTAAAGTAGATAAAGCAAACTCGAAAAGGTATATGCACCCTCATCCATGTTCACTGTAGCATTACTTACCATAAAAAAGATAGGGAAGCAACGTAAGTGTCCATCAATAGATGAATGGATAAACACACACACACACACACACACACAAGAATATTATTTAGCCATAAAAAAAGAATGAAATCTTGCCATTTGTGACAATACGGATGGACCATGAGGGCATTATGTTAGTTGAAATAAGTCAGAGAAAGACATACTATATCATCTCACGTATATGTATATTCTGAAAAACCAAAACCAAAACCAAAAAACCCAAGCTCACAGATAGAGAACAGCTCAGTGGTTGCCAGATGTAGAGGGTAGGGAACGGATGAAACGGATGAAGGGGGTCAAAAAGCACAAACTTCTAGATATAAAATAAGTAAGTCACAAGGATATAGTGTACAGCATGGTGACTATACTTATTAATACTGTACTGCATATTTGAAAGTTGCTAAGAGAGTAGATCTTAAAAGTTTCATCACAAGAAAAAAAATTTTGTAACTATGCATAGTGACAGATGTTAACTAGACTTATTGTCATCACAGTGCAATATGTATAAATATCAAATCATTATGTTGTACACTTGAAACTAATGTTACACGTCAATTATACTTCAATAAAAAAATAGATACAGAATATGAAACAGAAGAAATATCAAAGAAGGAAGAATGTATTATAGCTACACTGATAAGGAACTGAAAATCAAGATACTTCATAACAAAATCAATTACTTAGAGGTGCCTTTCTGAGAACATCCTGATTCTTATATAATCATACCATTTTGTGGACTATCCCTGGAGAAGTATGGCTATTGCGCGTAGTAACAATGAGCAAAGATTTTACTGTCACTGGCTTTCATTTGGGTGCTACGTGCTCTGCGTATGCTCTCTTGTTTAAATCCTACAATGGCCCTATCAGTATCTCAAGGGCACAGATAGGGAGAATGAGGCTCAGAAGAAGATAAGTCACTCACACGGGAACTGGCAGAGCAGGATTCAAATACAGGATGTCAGCTTACAGAGAGTATGAACTTCTAACCTTTGCAATGGATTGCCATGTTAACAATTAAGAAAAGACAAAGCTAATCATTGAGAAGAGCAACCTAAGGGAGGGCCTCTAGATCCGGTCTCTCAAAATGCATTATGCTACCAGCACCCAAAAGAAAACGTGCCCACCCCAGGATTCCCACACATCCTTACCTGGGAGCCCTCCTCGTTGTAGTGCCTGGCGTTCCGGAACATCAGCTTCATGTCTTCTATCATTCCCTCTTCCCCTGCATACTTGTCATTGCGGATGTTATGTTCAATTATTTTCAAATCCATTGGCTCCAATATGATTTTATAATAGTCAGGATAGTCCTTTTTGGATGGTTTAACCATAAATAGATCACAAAGTCTTCTGCCTGAACCTGGCTCACGAGCTTCAAGAACAACATTGAATAAGATTTTCATTCGCTGCTTTCTTATGTTCTTTTTACTGTTGAGGGGGGAGGTAGAAAAGGGGAGAAATGAAAAGAGGTTCAGTTTTCTTCATACAGGGATGAACATGAAATGAAAAATTAATCATGTGGGAAGGTGCTTCATAATGATAATTTATTGATTACATATGCCACAAACACAGTAAACATGCTGGCAGCTATAAGCAAATATAGGAGAATTTCCAAATAGTTAAAACATAGTGACTCTGGCAGGAGCAGCCAATGAACACCAGACAAACCTGTTTAGAATATTTATGAAATGCAATGCTTGAAAACAAACTTCTCTAACACCCAAAGAAAATGAAATTCTGTTATCAGTTGAAATATGTTTTTTTTTTTTTAAGAACATAGCAAAAATGGAGTAAAATTACTGATTCCCTGTTACTAACAGTCCCCACTTCAAAAAACTAAAACCAAACACACAAAAAGAGAATGTGCCATCTCTTAAGACAACCACTCTGAACACCTGCATATCCTGGTTACCAGGAAAGAAAGGGAGGCTATCTGCAAGACTAGAGTCTCTACAGTGGGAATAAGTCTCTCTTGCATTTATCTTGTCTAGGTCAGTCCCTGCTTCCTCCAGCTCCATGGGCATTATTCCAACATCCCAACCTAGCTTAAGGAATAAATGCTCTGTGGTTCACCTGAGCTCTTGAATAATTTTCATCCTTGAATGTGAGTCCCTGTCTTGTTCTCCAAATTCTCCCAGTGAGATGTGACACTAAGCAACAGATGTGCGTGGTGTGGAACAAAGTCAAGGGACCACAGATTAGAATCCAAGTTAAAAAGGAGCCCAAGAGAACAGACAGGCTGTCTCCTATTTGTTGAGGAAAGTGGCTCAGAGAGGATAAATGACTTGCCAAGGTGAGTTGTCCAGTGAATTATTAGAAGAGATAATCTTCCAGCATGATTTCTGGCCCACTATTTGCATGTTTTCAGGACAATGATAAATTCTAACCAGACTCAAGCCAGCAGTCTCCAGATGAACACTCAGGTAGGTAATAAAAAGAAATGATTTATGACTTAATTTCTATTCAATAAACATTTATAATGTCATATAATGTAGTACTTAGAGATAAGTATTTTTTATGTTTCCTGTCTTATAAATGGAAGGAAGTTCATTTCTGAAGCAAACAATGTGGCTAAATGGGTCTCCTAGTCCAGGGACTCACTCTACTGCTGGATCATAAAGAGGCCAAAGGCCAGATATTTTCTCTCCAAAGTTCAAAATACGCTTTTTTTAAAAAAGAAACAAAACCCCAATAAAGAATTAATTAACAGACAAGAAATATCTTTAAGTCAAGCTTTTAAAATGTGTCAGAAATGCCTATCTTCCAAGCCTGATGGAGCTAAGACAGCCTGACAGTGGTCAGTTAGGAGGGAAAAAGGACCTCCGTTTCCTGTGCCTTCACTCAGACTGCTCATTTCCCTTGGGTAATCTTAAGTGGCTCCAGGATCATTTCTGTCATTTTCTCCTCTTAGTATTTTTGTGTCTCTATGTCAAGTAAGTAATTGTTAGATATGTTAGGAGAAGTTTCATTCAGTGGGAACGATTTCCCCAAAGAGGCATCTGGGTGCACTGGTGTGAGAGCAAGAGTCCTCTCAGTCCAGGACTCAGTAGGTGGATAATGGAAGGGGAACTTGGAACAGAGCTCCAAACCACAGAGCTCCACATGCAGGCAGAGATTAGAACACAGATGACGTTAACCTTCAAGAAGCCTCTAAAGAAAAATTTCCGAATCTGAATTTGACATCACAGAAATCTATGCTTAAAACTACTAAAGATAGTTAAGGTTTCTTTAGATCTCACTTGTGGGGGTCAAACTATAAAATGAAAACTCAGAAATCCCATTGTGAACCTGTGAGCTTAAAAAAATCTCTCCAATAATCAACTCAAAATGAAATCGCTCCTCAATCCAAGAATATCACACAGAACTATTCAAGGTTTCTTTCTTGGTCCAGGTAAGCTCTCTTCCCTTCCTAGTTCCAGTATATCACCCCCAATCATCACTGGACTTTTTTGTATGAAGCTACAAATACTCTACAAATCTGAGAGTGGGTCTAGGGTAAACCCAGTTTTGTTATTTTGTTGACATCTTTCCTGATCCTTACATTGCCTTTGACACTGAGAACTACTGGCCCATTAGTTTTAATCTGGCTTTCAGAAAAAAACTGAGTTAAATTTCAGACTCTTCTATAACAACTATATTAGCTTGGGTGGTTGGTGTATTTGCTCTATCTTTGTCCAATATGGATGCCGAACTTTATTATATCTGGGACTTTTGAAAGCAACTTCAAATACTTTCTGAAATGAGATAAGAATTACAAAAAGTCAGAAACCATATTCCCCTAATTGGTACTTTCTGTTTACTGTTTTCAATGTCACTTTGCTTTTCAGATTCTTCTTAGAACCCTTCTATGTATCTTACCTGTTCTCCTCCCCCACACCACTAACTGTAAGTAGTTTGTTTACTCCTCCCCATTTTGGAAAAAGTACATTAATCTCAGACCTTGTAACTGGCATACTCACTCTTCTTTTTTTAATCAGCACCTTTAAATATACTGAAGTAAAATATATTTTAAGGGAGTTCAAAACCAGGCCTGTTTATCTTTGTGCACTTATGGGTGCCACACTTAAGGGGACACCAATTCAGGTAATAGGCATTGTTATAATAAATATGCAGCTCTAGAATTTTATGGGAGATGGGCCATGAAGGGTTCTGTGCTAACAAAATCATTATATTACAGTGATTTTCCAACAAATGAAAGTGTCTTGAGAAATGGGTGCTTTTTCTAGCTTGCACAAAGGCTAGAAGCTACAAGAGGCTCTGTTCTGAATCTGATTTTCCAGGGCCAGCACTACCACCATTCTCCTGACTCCCAACCCAGCTTGAAACACGGCAATCACTGTCACTTTTTGCTTCTTAGTTTATCACCAAGTTTTAGAGGAACCTCCGAAGCCCTTCTGGATCTCATCTTTCCTTTCAATTTTTCATGCCACAGTGTTAGTCCTCACCCTCATACTTTGTGGCTGACTATATTCTCAAATGTCCTTAACATTATACTTCCTCTGAAGCTATTATTTGTTATTATATGTATTCACATTTGCATATATACACACGAAATTCCCATTTATGGTTATAGCTAACACTTCTACCACGTGCCAGGGGCTGTACTAGTAAAGCACTATATGTGTGACGTCATTTAATCCTCAAGCTCTAAGAACCAAGTACACTTACTATCCCAACTTTGCAGCTGGAAAACTGGAGGATTACAAGGGTCAAGCAAATACTTAAGGTCATAAAGTGAGCAATCAGTACTAAGACCTGAATCAGCTAATAATCACTAGGCTGCTTTTATGATGTCCCTCCCTTTCCCAAAAGTCGGCACTTACCGTGGGCCTCTCTACCCTGTTCATAGGCTCCCAGGTCTCCCAGCATTTAACTCCCTTATCCTAGAGTTTCGGTGGTGTCTGCTGTTAAGCTAAGTAAACCCAAAGGTTCTCTCCTTTACCAGGCTGGCTACATTCACTGCGTCTTCAAGTCTTCAAGGAATAAAACCTTTTAATAAATAAAACCTTTTAATAAATAATAAACCTTTTCTAATGAGTTTCCCAGACTAGTAACAGAGGACTAAAAACAAAATGAAATCTACTGAGCCTTGACGTCAACAGGAACTACTTCCAGAAAATAATCAGAGTTGGATTTTGAGTACTAACTGCACCTAGGCCCAGTTCTAAGGGCTTTAAACACATCAACCACCCAGGTCCTCACGATGATCTTACATAGGTATAGTTATCGACTCTTTTTTCAGATGAGGAAATTGAGGTGAAGCTCAAATCACAGAGCTAATTAGAATAACTAGGATTTGAACTTGGGCAGTTAGGTTCTAAGAGCTTGGGGTTATAATACTATTCCAGATGCCCCACATTTCTATTTCTACTATTACCGAGAGTTAGTACCATACACACTATGAATGATGTAAGAGAAATATAACCCATGGTCTTTTTCTTAAATTTGTGATCTAAGAAAATCTTTCTTAATGCCTAAACATTTTCCTTTACAGCCTGTGAGAGCGGAGTCTGGTGTTCCACAAGCAATTGACACTCCACGAACGCCAGAAGGCTAAGGTGAAAATAAAAGCACCACACAATGATGACTAGGACTATAACATGGCAACTCATAGGCTGTTTTAAAAATCATAAGTGACATGCAAAAGAATGGATGCTTTCAAAGAAATAAAACATGGGCAAGATCAGAGACTGACAAAATGTATTCATGCTCGAGAAGCACTAACCCAATGCACAGGTGCCAACTCAGGCTGATATCACCTGGACTGTCAACATTGGTTTTGATCCCTCCACCATCCCCAATGTGTAAAAGACATCCCTGAAAGGGCATTAGCGTCTGCCAGCCTCTGGACACTGCTGATGCCATCCTATTCTCAGCCGCTAACTTCTGTTGCACAAGCACAACCACAATGACTGGTGAGAGGGCTTGCGGCTGCTGGCAAAGCTAGCAACAAATAAAGGCTTCAGAACATATCAAGGCGAACTAATTCTGAATTTATTCTACCAACTATACTTCTAAACTATACTACTTTCTTTATTCATAAAAACAACTGGCACCCAAATGAAAGCTTATTTCACATGCTTAAGACTTCACTTTTCACCTAATCAGTACTGACCATGCCACAGCAGTTATACTTTTAAAAATACGTTTATGCATAAAAAAGGACTGCACACCTGGAGAGCCTCCTGAGACCCAACATCTCACTGTCAAGAGTGTTCCTGGGAAAGCAGAAACAAACATTACATGTGAAGAGAAACAAAACAAGCAACATTGGAGGGTCATGTACAAACCAAATACGGTTGAGAAAAAAAGAGGATTATTCAATCCAAAGGATAAAAGATATTAAGAATACTTGGAACATTTTAACATGGATGACAGCAGGCAGACTTTTGGGGAAAGGGGTGGGGGAGAAGAATGCACTCCCGGAATGAAGATAACATACATTAATATTTTTCACACTCTTTGATATTAAAAAAATAAGGCAAAGATAGAATCTACACAGTATTTAGGAGTTAAGTGGTACTTGTAAAACCTGGCCCTGACTTCACTGGACAAGCTGAATTTAACCTACCAGGCAGCTGTATTTGCCTGAATTCCGGAAAAGTCTATTTCTTATTAGCAAAACCTAACATAACGAGCTACCTTCTAAAAGGCTCGTTAATGTTTCTTTCTTTGCCACACTGTTCAAAGCACAGATAGGACTTACTTCTCTCAACCTCTTAATGTCCACTCATGCCTGTATTTCAAAACCAGGTATGTTCTTTTATTGCTTTAGCTATGATTTATATTTGTTCTTCTCTTATTTGTGTTTTTCACTTTATTATTCAAAACACTTCCTAGGAAACCTGTTCACAGAGACGTTTTATCTGAAGTAGGATTTTATGATTTCAACAACATAATACTTAGTTTTCTTGTTGCGGGAGGTTTTAGAGTGGTAACTTCCCTGTGATTTACTTGGTTGCCCCACCAATACAAGCCACAGAGACAGAGAGGTCATTAAGGATCTGGCCTGGGCTAATGCTTCCTCAGAACTGTTGTAAGGCTCAACTAGTTTCAGATCTCTCTTTCCATTCAGTGTTGGCACTAACTGTACCATCACTTTTGCCTCCATTACCTTCTTTTGTCTTAGAAGTTTTTATCTTTGATGGGTGACTGATCTGGAAAACACAGGTGATGCTGTAGTAGAGTTATATAATTACACTCAAAGATGTCCTTGATTTGATGTCTCTGATCTGGTTTCACATTTTTCTCCGTTGTCCCTGGTATAACAAGGAATTAAGAACTTGGAAGGATGAAATTCATAGGCCAGTAATGGAGGAGACTCACATCTCAGGGTATACCAATCAATTTAGTTACCATGGCATAGCACAGCAGTTACTCTCAAAACTAAAAAATTTTTCCCAAATGCTATTTATAAGAGAAAAGATAGGGCAGCTTCTCTTTCGTAAACCACTTTTTTAAATCCTCTGATCTTAGTGGATCTATTAATGCATGAACAAAACAGTGTCAACAGTTACTAGTGACTCCTACATTCAACTCTGGATCTGTGCCCGCTACTAGTGATTAGCTTATTTCTTGTTTACGATGTTCTCCCTGGAGCAACCAATGCTACAAAGATGGTGAGACAGTTAAGGCTGAGGGAGAATATGGTGTTCCACAAAGACTGAGCCAGAGAAACTCCGTGTGGGAGGCGTAGACAAAAGAGATGTTCTTGCAGGATTCTTTATAGGAGTCCAGCCTCAGAGTCTTACAGTGAGGTGCCCTTCCACAGAACCCATGAGAGAAAGGAAGGGTGAGGGAAGTTTGGAGAAAGATTAGAAAGAGAGAAAAACCAAACATCTAGCTTAGCATTTTATGAACTACAAGAAGTTATGACGTAGTTGTCTGCAATCTGACATCCTTAAAATGGCAAATAAAGGGGGCGCCTGGGTGGCTCAGTTGGTTAAGCGACTGCCTTTGGCTCAGGTCATGATCCTGGAGTCCCGGGATCGAGTCCCGCATCGGGCTCCCTGCTCGGCAGGGAGTCTGCTTCTCCCTCTGACCCTCCCCCCTCTCATGTGCTCTCTCTCTCATTCTCTCTCTCAAATAAATAAATAAAATCTTTAAAAAAAAAAAATGGCAAATAAAGATCAGATTAATAAGGAAAAACAAAGACACAGGAGTATCAGCGACTGACTTCACTGCAGTGATAGTACTGAAATGTTTTGCGATTCACCACGTAGAAATTACCGAAATTAGATTTAAGTGGCACTCCTGAAATGCCACATGAAAGCAAAATGGCCCAGACAGCCAACAGAGTAACATGCTTTGCCGAGCCCCATAAGTAGCTATCACTTTCATCCACGTGGTCTACAGCCATTATGGCACTTGGACCAACAGCAGTGCTGATCATACCACTCACAAATGAATTCTAACAGAAAATCTGTTAGCAAATAATTAGAGCTTATAAGAGAATTCATACCTGACAGCTTAAAAACACATTTTTTCTGCCCTTATCAAAAACAAAATAATAGACACAGAGCTGTCTCCATCTAGGAGAAGAATACGTACCTTTTTCTTTTGGCGCTACCAGCATCAGAGGTGGCTGAAGAAATCATGCTGTCTCCATCCTCAATGTCATCCCTCCTGGCAAGCTCCTTCTTCTTTGCCTGAAACAGAGCAGACCCTGGAGTCAAGCTCACCCTGCTGAATGCTCCTAGAATATATGAATTAATATTAAAGAGCTAGGCATATCAGATTCTCTTAGAAAAATACAACCACACGTAAGATGCACAAAATTAAAGAGTCAGTAAACATTTTCAATAACCCAGTTTAACAAAAGCTTGCATGACCTACAGAAAAGTAGGTTAAAAACTGGATCCAGAGGGTTGAGGAATCAACACTAGCTCAACTGTAAGACTACAACGGCACCAGCTTGTTGAAAGCGCTGAGGCAAGTTGTAGGGGTGTCCTGCCATTTTTAGGTGAAGCCAACTAAAGACAGTCTTTGATACCCTGGACTTCTTCAGCGATGGTGTGGCGAAGAAGAAAGTTTAATGTGAGAGGTGAAAAGAAGATCTACTTTCAACACATGCATTTTTAAAGACCTTCTGCCAAACAGCTCAAAGTCCAACCATTACGGACTCAGGGAACGCATGCGCAGCGCTGAAAGGCAATACGTGAAATGTGCAGCACCAATGTCAGGATCGACTACACAGTGAAGATTCTCCAGGGTTATCTAAAATTGCTTCTGTTGCTTCCTTGCTCTGAGATTCTCTTTCCAGAAAGATTCTACCCAAAACTGACAGACACAATTTGTATTTCATATCTATGCCTTTCTTCAAAACCCCTAGATCACCCATGACTCCCCGTGCCCACTAAGATGTGCTCTCAGAAAGGATCTGATAAATTCTTGAACACTGTACAATGATTAATTAGCTTTAAGATGTTCTTTCTCCTAGGACCAATGTACCTTAACAGACACAAGTCTAGAACCAAAGAAATAAAATCTAAATGATAGAGTATCATCTGTGACTGGAGGGAAACTTCCTGAGGACCCTAAAATGACTCCCCAGGCACAAATCCCTGCTCCTCCCACTCACAAAGCTAACCCAGTCTAAATTATTATTTCTACTCTACATGGTCCTGACAACTCTAAAAAAATATTCAGCAGTACTTGTGGTTGAAATAAATGATGTGATATTGCTGGGAGAAATCACACATCTTAGAAGTACACACTCAAAGTTTGTAAAATTATTTCAATTATACATACCACAGCTAAGCAAATCCCAGGAATCATACCTGCATGACCTGCTGCAATTTCAGAACTCGCTTGTAGATGGCTGAATTGGGAACATTATAGCGTTTGGCATTTTCAAACATTAAATTCAGATCACACTCCAAATGATCCAAAGTTTCATATTCTTGGTTCTTTAGCTTTGTTCTGTGAAAGACAAACACATGACTACAATTTACCTTTACGAAAATGATGAAACACCCTTACTGAAAATCTAGTACAAAAATCCTAACAAGCACTAGCTGACCTCTTTACTTGTGATACTGATGAGAAGCCTAGAAGGGACACCTTCAAGATAGAAAGGAGGCAAAAGCACCATTGTATTTAGGCAGTATGACAGTCTACCTGAAAATCCAGAAGAACAAAACACTATAAGAAGTAATAAGAGGACCTAGGTGCCAAGGTGGTCAATTACAAAGCAAATATATTAGCAACAACCCTAATGGAAAACCTCTGTTAGTGGTTAACATGCAAACCCCAGAAAGAGAAAAAAAAAATCAGGGAGGTTTTAAGATACCTTAATGAAGAACCATGGTGATCTAGCCTCTTCATGAAGGTTAATGAAAAGAGAATGTACTCACAATACCACGAAAGGGGATATATATATATATATATATATGTATAATGAAGAAGTCTTAAGATGGTAAATGAGAGGCAGATATGTCAGAGTCCATTCACTACTTTTCTTCTAATACAAACATTTGTAACTAATTATGATGGCTTAAAATTGACATTACTTATTTTACTTAAAAGTCTTAAGAATTCTGATATCTTTTAGACACTATGGCTATTGCTAATGCCAACTCTCATAAAGTCCCTTATATATTTTACTTTAAAGATTTATATATTTATTATTTTAAAGAGAGAGACAGAGCATGAGCAGGAGGGGCAGAGTGAGAGAGAATCTCAAGCAGACTCTGCACTGAGTGTGGAGCCCAACGTGGGGCTCAATCCCAAGACCCTGAGATCACGACCTGAGCCAAAACCAAAAGTCAGATGCTTAACCAACTGTGCCACCTAGGCATCCCTATATTTTTTTAAAAATATTTATTTGAGAGAGAGAGAGAGTGCACGGGAGTGCATGCATGGGGAGAAGGGCAGAGGGAGAGAGAGACGCTCAAGCAGACTCCCAGCTGAGTGGGGAGCCCGACGCAGGGCTCGATCCCACAATCCTGAGATCATGACCTGAGCTGAAATCAAGAGTCAGATACCTAACAAACAGCCACTCAGGTGCCCCATGTCCCTTATACATTTTACACAAAATGAAAAGTCACAGTGTGCCCTAACTCTGTATGCACATAGGATAGACTTTTAAATCTTCTGACTGAAGCACATGCACACTATATGCAGATTCCACGTACTGTTTAAAAAGATACGAACATTAGAGAACATCTCGGGAGTGAAGCAAACACCTACGCACAAACTCAGCTCTCAGTACCAGCCTACATGGCTAGCACCTAGAATTTAAATTATAGCCTCAGACTTATTCCTGCCAACTCTGAGTAATGTGCTGAGTATTCTCAATACCCACAAAGAACAGATGTGGAACTCGAACTTGTAAATGACAATCTATAATAAATATGCAGGTATTTATGAGACTGATGTTCATCAAAATTAGAGGGGGGCAGGATAGGCACAATAGGAAATAAAAGATGGGGATGACAAGCCCCAGCAGTGGAAGGTGGCATATGGAGCCACACTGTCTAGCTCCTGCCCACTCTTCTATTTTTGTTGCCCCTTTTTTTTTTAATGATTTATTTTAGAGAAAGCAAGAGAGAGCATGTGTGCGTGGAATGGAGGGGCAGAGAGACAGAGAGTCCTAAGCAGACTCCTTGCTGCGTGTGGAGCCTGAGGTGGGGCTCAATCCCAGGAGTCTGAGATCATGACCTGAGCTGAAACCAAGAATCGGATGCTTAACTGACAGTGCCACCCAGGCAGTCCTATTTTTGTTGCTTTTGATGACACTCAACTATCATCCTTCTGCCAACAAATCTCCCTAGGACTGTGCTATATAATACATTAGCCACTAGCCACATGTGGCTATTTAAATAGAAATAAAATTTAAAATCTAGTTCCTTAGTTGCACCAGCCACATTTCAAGAGCTCAATAGTTACATGTGACTAGTGGCTACCATATTGGACGGGGCAGAGAAAACAACATTTCCATCATCACAGAAAGTTCTATTTGGTCAGCACTGCTGTAGATTTCCGTGTTGCTCTGAAGTAGAAACAATGGAAGGTAGTCCAGCTCCTGTCAGGCACCACTGGCCATGTGTCCTTGGAAAGGAGGTAGATTAGCCATGCTAAGAGCTGACCCTTCAGAACTCTAGTGTGCTACCAGCTAGGCCTCAGCCATTTCTCTATTCCTCACACTCCCCTACCTATGTGCCAGACAACTGTCAAGAAGTAAATTTAAAAAGGGGGAAAGGTGCAGAATTCCTGACTTAACCAAGCAAGGTTTCTATTAGGAAATTCTCACTTAGAAGAAGGTTGTAGGCAGATGATTGAGTTGGCTGAGAATATGTCTTCCTTTACACTAAACTCATTATTTTGACTAAAAAAAAAAAAAAAAAAAAAAAGACTGAGGAAGAAAAGAAACTAAGGACAAAAATTGTTGAGTGAATGGGGCGCCTGGGTAGCTCAGTCATTAGGCATCTGCCTTCGGCTCAGGTCATGATCCCAGAGTCCTGGGATGGAGCGCCGCATCGGGCTCCCTGCTCAGCGGGAAGCCTGCTTCTCCCTCTCCCATTCCCCCTGCTTGTGTTCCCTCTCTTGCTGTCTCTCTGTCAAATAAATAAATAAAATCTTTAAAAAAAAAAATTGAGTTAAAAGGGAACCTCTCGACATCTATAAGACTGTCACTATCTTTTCCAAGGCAAAGAGTATAAAAGACAAATTTCTAGGCTATTTTCTTAATGAGTGGCAGCTTTAATTTCCATGTTACTTTAAGAGGATCAAATAAACTGACTTTCTATATCCTATTTGGGTACAAAACCTCCAAAATTTACATTAAGTAAAAACACCCTAAATTTTACTGATCAAATAATGAAAACAGAAGTTATAAATGCAAAACCATGAAACGTATATTGTTAGCAACTTTATTTTCTAGAATCCAGCAAGTATAAGATTTTTAATTCCTACTATTTGAAAGGTTAGTTATCTGTCCTGATAAATACCAGCTTATTCTGATTTTGCCCAGTTAAGATATATTTTTACCTTGTTGCCTCTATCTGGGTATACGGTAGAACCTAACCTGCACCGTGAGAGTTACGATATTACTTATTTCCTATTATTATTATTTTTTAAGATTTTCTTTATTTATTTGACAGAGAGACAGTGAGAGAGGGAACACAAGCAGGGAGAGTGGGAGAGGGAGAAGCAGGCTTCCCGCCGAGCAGGGAGCCCAATGCGGGGCTCGATCCTAGGACCCTGGGATCATGACCTGAGCCGAAGGCAGACGCTTAACGACTGAGCCATCCAGGCGCCCCTATTTCCTATTATTTTTAATGACGATGCAGTGGTTTCAGTATTCTGTCTGAATTCCCAATGTTTGTTTTTGTTTATATATGTATGTATGTATGTATGTATGTATGTATTTAAAGTAGGCTCCATTCTCAATGTGGGGCTTGAACTCATGACCCTGAGATCAAGAGTCGCACTGCTCTACCGACTGAGCCAGGCAACCCCCAATGATTATTTTAAACAGAATGGGGAAACCAAGATGAACCATCTTTCAGGTACTGTTTCAGCTAATGAATTCTCTAAGAGCTGCCTATGCTTATTCTGGGGACTCAACTTTAGATACAAAATTTAAATAGAATTAAATTGTTGTAATTAAAATATCAATAAGAAGTATAAGCAGAAAGATTTTTGTGCTTTGCTCAGCTGTAAGAAAATGACCAGTTAAGTTTTGAGCTGCATGACTCTTTATAGTCTATAATCTGACACACAAATGCCTAGCTGCAATACCTTTTGCTTATTTGCCTTGACTCTATTACAGTACAAATAATACCATTTGCATTTAATCAAATTTATTTCTCACTTTTCACGTAGGAGTGATATGCAAGACATACTCTAACATGTGAAAACATTTTTACCTTTAATATCCTTATCCATTTTAGCAAGGAGATATATGTGCAGGATCAACCACAAGAAAATGGATTTCTATTGAGTAATGTAGAAGGCAGCTTACCTGATCTGTTGTAGGGATATGGGCATTTTAATTTGTTGGTAATAATCAGGATATTTTTTCTTTGAAGGCAAATGGAAAAAAGGTTCAGCTATTAGCTGCCCTTGGTTATTCCGACAACTCCTAACTGTGTCATAAAGCTGATAAAAAGGATTTGAAACATCCATAAATGAAGTAATGCTCTCTGCTTCCGACTCTCCCTCTTCATAACGTGCAGCTAAAAAAAAGACAAAAATGGTATTAGAAGGGGAAGAACAAACCATACTTTAAAGCTCTTTTAACGACCTTCCGAAGTAAGCTTTGTATGTTTGAAAATACTTATTTTAAGAGTTTCCAGCCCTCATTAAAGATGCTGTTAGTGCTTAATATAATTGTATATTTAGAGAAATGTTACACAGAAACAGAATAAAGTGTTACATAGAAAACATTATACTGTTTTTTAAAAGTTAAAAAATAGTTTCTCTTTTTAAATGTGCCTTCTTTAGAGGCTCTGCTATATGTTTGGCCAGGAAAAGGATAAAGTAGCTATACACAGATCTCAGAACTAAAGCAGCAGCATGTAGTTTAGGGTATTATAAATGTATATTGAAAGCAGGTTGATATTGGTAGATCTGGTTTTGCTTTAAGTCTCTGTGATTTTGCCCCACTGATCTACAGCATCCCTTAAGAATGATTTATTCCTTTATTGAGAGAATTTTTAGGTAGAAGCTAATCATAAAAACACCAAAACAAAATGTAATCATTTTTATAGAAAAACAAAATACATTCTTCATTTCCCTAAATTCTCCTACAGTGTATAAGGACCATAATTTAAGTTTTTCTTGATGGATCTGTATAATCAAAATCACTACTGCTTGTGGGTAAGAATGACAATCATTTAGTAAGTACTTACAGTGTTAAGAGATGGACAGGCACAACTCAGGAGAGTTGTGAGAGGATTTGGTTCTAGTCATGGAGCCAGAAGTAAAGAGAGGATCTGAAACTAGTTTTCTCTGACCCTACTACTGCTGATCTTCTCCATAAAGAGCTTGTACCTATTTAGTTGGATTTATACCTAGATAGGTTTTGTTGATACTGTAAATTGTATCTTTTAAAAAAATTGTATTTTCTTTTTGTGGCTGATTCCAGAAATGAAACAGATTTTTGTATAATGATCTTATATCTAGCATCTTATTATTCTTATTAATTCCAATAATTTACCTGTACAGTCTTTTGAGTAAAAAACTCAAAAAACAATCTTTCAACTGCAATCCTTATACATCTTTTCTGATTCTTACTCCTTCATTGTTGTCACTGTCAGCTGGCTATATTTTGACCAAAAGAGGTAACAACATTTTAACTTATGGTAAAGGGAATGCTACAAGTATTTCTCCACTAAAAACTAGTGCTCTTTATCAAGTTAGGAAAGATCCCCTTCTATTCCTAATTTGTTAAGTTTTCATCATGAATGGGAATTGAAGCATTTATCAAAGGCATCTGCTGAGCCAATAACACAGCTTTACTCTTTTAAAGCATTAACATAGTGAATGATACTTTAACTTTTTCTAATGCTGAAGTGACCTAGTATTCCTGGAGTAACCCAACTGTGTTATCATGCATTATCATTTATATATGCTGCTAGATACAGTGTGCTTATTTTTGTTGAGTTTGGGTATCTACGTTCTATCATTTTTATAGAATGAACTAGGGAGCTCTTTTTCTATTCTCTGCAGTAGTTTGTATATAATTCTGTTCCTTGAATGTTTGGCCTGGTGTTTTCTATGGGGAAAGATTTGTAACTAATAATTTCTTTAATGGTGATAAGACTAATCAGTCTTTTTCTTTTTTTTTTTTAAAGATTTTATTTATTTATTTGACAGCAGGAGAGGGAACACAAGCAGGCAGGGTGGGAGAAGGAGAAGCAGGCTTCCCGCTGAGCAGGGAGCCTGATGTGGGGCTCAATCCCAGGACCCTGAGATCATGACCTGAGCCAAAGGCAGACGCTTAATGACTGAGCCACCCAGGCACCCCTTTCAGCTGCTTTTCTAAATAGACACATTCAGACCTGTAACTTTCTCTCCAAAGTACAGCTTTAGCTTCGTCCCCACTGTTTTGATATATACTATTTTCATTATTGCTATTGTTCAATCTCAGGTAATTGAATTTCCATTATAATTTTTCCTTTTTAAAAAGAGAAACCCAGGGGCGCCTGGGTGGCTCAGGCGTTAAGTGTCTGCCTTCGGCTCAGGTCATGATCCCAGGGTCCTGGGATCGAGCCCCGCATCGGGCTCCCTGCTCCGCGGGAAGCCTGCTTCTCCCTCTCCCACTCCCCCTGCTTGCGTTCCCTCTCTTGCTGTGTCTCTGTCAAATAAATAAATAAAATCTTTAAAAAAAAAAAAAAGAGAAACCCAAACATTTGAAGACTTTTGAATTTCTTGAGTATTTGGGTTTTTTAAGATTAGGTGCTTATCATAGCTGCATTATGGTCAGAAATATGTCTATAAAATACCCAACTTTCAAACTGGCTGAAATTTGTTTCATGGCTAAGTACATGATCAATTTTTGTGATTGTTCCACAAGAATCAGAGAAGAACATGTATTTTCTAGCTGCAGAATACTTGCCTAATTATATCCATCTTGTTGTGTTAGCTGAATAGCCCCCCTTAATATATCCAAGTCCTAATCCACAGAATCTATGAATATTTATTACCTTACAGGGCAAAAGAGACTTTGCAGATATGATTAAGTTAAGGATCTTGAACTTGGGAGATTATCCTGGATTAAACTCTGAGCACTAAATGTAATTGCAAGGGTCCTTATAAGAGGCAGGCAAGGTCAAAGGAGAAAGGAGATGAGATGACAGATACAGAGACTGTGAGTGCTGCATTCTGACTAGAGAGGAAGGAGCCGTGAGCCAAGGCATACAGGTAGCTTCTAGAAATTAGAAAAAGAGAGGAAACATTTTATCCCTAGAGCCTCCAGAGGAACACTGGCCTGCCAACAACTTGCTTTTAGACTTCTGACCTCTAGAATCAAAGAGAATACATTTGTGTTGTTTTAAACCACTAAGTTTATGGTAATTTGTTTTTGCAGCAATAGGAAACAAATACACTTGTGAGAAATAAACACTGTGTACTCAAATCATCTCTGTCTTCACTGGTTTTCTGGCTGCCTATCTGGCAATGGAAAGCAGTGAACTCCCACTCTAGGGCAATGTTTTCACTTTCTCTGCCACCTTCTATTTGCTTGTTTTACATATTTTGAGCTTTTTTAATAATTTATCTTCCTGATGAAATAAACCTTTTATCATTATGAGGTGAATCCTTTTTATCCTTGGTAATGCTTTTTGTTTGAAAGTCCATTTTATCAGAAGTCAATGTAACTATCGTTTGGTTATTATTTTCCCCGTGTATCTTTTTCCATCCTTTTACATTAAACTTTCCTATATTTCTACATTTTAGATGTGTCTCTTGTAATCAGCATACAACCTGATTTTTTTTAAAAATCTAATCTAAAACTGTTATAGTTGGCAAATTTGGGTCATTAACACTGATGTGATTTCTGATGTAATTTTTGGAGTTGTTTCTCTCATCTTTATGCTTTCCATTTGTCTCACTTTTTCTGTTTCTTTTTACTTTCTTGTCTTATTTTATTTTTGTGGGGGAGGACTGACAGGTTGATCTGTTTTTCTGATTCTATTCCCCACCCCATTTCTGTTCTTAGAGTGACTGTAAGTGGGCGCTCTTCTCTACGTGCCCTAGGCTGCACAGTGTGGTTTGTCTCTAAAACAAATCACCTCAAGAAGACAAGTCACACTTTCTGAACTCTTATGCCTTCTTTCCACGGGCTTTTTCTTGTCAACAAGCTCCAAGATCATCAGTTATCCTTTCTTTGCTATTTTCACTGTACCCTACCCCTAAGATGTTTCTAGCAGCAGGAAGTAGAAACCAAATAGATTAGAATCCTGCCTAAATCAAGGATAAACAGCTATGCAGAACAGCCTGAAAGATCTACTACATACAAAGTTGATTGGCATCTACTTTGTTTTAATAGCTAAGGTTACTAAATAAGAACCCTTTTGTGACAAAGGTACTATTTGTTAGGGGAAAAAAAAAAAAGCAATAAATACTTTTTAGGTGGGTTTTCCTTCAATTTGTTATGCTACTTATAAGGTTAATAAAGTAACCAAATGTTAGAAGGAAACCTAAACATGTGTATCACTTTTATAACCAGCAAAAAACAAAGCTAATAAAAACAAATTTTCCTTCAATTTTTGATAACATCAGACCTGATTTAAGTTAAAAAAAATTTTGTAGATGAGTGTCAAAAAATTAAATTTACACTCTTAATAAGTAGTCTACAGTAATTATGAAACTTCTATAGATTTAATAGAAAATAAGACACAGGTGGAAAAATCTGTCCTCATACTTGATTATGAAATCAGACAATATGCCAGAGTAATTTCATAAAACAAATTTTATCTGTGCATATAAACATTATCTGTAGTAAAATAAAGAACATTATATCACACTGCAGAGAAAGACAATGAAATCAAACATACCTCTACAGCTGTTCTTCGCTATTTAACAGATAGTATACTTTTACATGGATTTTATTGCCCAATGCCCTTTGTTGGACTTGTTTAAATGACAACTGACTATGCTGCTCTGATTGTAATTTACATCTTTTTTTTTTTTTTTTTTTTTACATCTATCTTTAAATCAGAAGCTCTGGCCAAGAAGAGATTATAGCCTATTGAAAATACAAGCCAGTGGCCTGGAGATCTAAGATGGTATGAATGTCTCCACTGGGTTTCCCGATGGCATCACCAGTACTCACTCACTATTTATCATTATACACTTGAAAACAGGATCTGCTGAGGCTAGCACACCAATTGTTTTTATAGAAGTATTTATTTACTTAGATACAAGCTGTAACATAAAATAAGGTTTTGATAAGTCAGCCAATCAAAGAGTGCAAACAAAACAGCATGTACTCCAAAAATGGACAAACTCCCAGCCAGATCAAAGTTACTTTAATTTTCCTTCACTGGAAGATCCATTGAAAAGGCATTAACTAGTCATAACCTAATGCCTACCAGCTAAGGCAGCATCCTCTTCACTTTCTGAGCCATACTGAAGTGCCATGGTAATTGCTGACAAACGACCCCCTTGGACTGTTCTTTTATTACTACAAAGAAAAACAAGCAATCAGAAGACAAGGAAAGATGTTACAATAATTTGGTTACTTTACAAGAAACAGGAGCTGTTAAAGCATTCACATCAAAGAAAAAGAATTTCTATTCAACTGTTTGTGATCAATTTATCTTTGTACTTTTTATAGTCCCCATAATCAATCTTAGCCAAGACCAATTTTTTTTCTCTCAAAAAAGAGGGAGTGGTGTAGAAAGCCTAAAACAGGCTACTTGCAATTGTATGTTACTTAAATGCAGCACTACTCCTTATTTTATAAAAAATATTCATTCATCATTACTGGTTAATTCTCTTCTAAAATGTTCATATTCTACAACGAACACAAATTCTATTTTGAATACAAAATCTTTTAGTATTTGACCACAATTTATTTTACTGGAAATATTAAACACTACCTGACAAATAACTTCTGCTTCAGCATTTTCCAGAAGTCAGGTCAGGCCTACTATAGCACCTCAACCTTTTAACATAATAACCCAATTATACCCAAAAGAATTACTTCATGATAGCTATCAGGGAAACACTAGTAAGCCTAGCCTCATAAACAAGGTCAGTTCTCAGACTAAACACACTCACTCTCTCACCGGTAATACTTGCTAGTGGGATTTCTCTCTTCACCAAGGCTGCCTTTACTGTGCGAAGGACCTGTCAGCCTGGCTGTAGCCAAATTTGATGGAGTCCTATCCAGAAATAAGATAAAAAGAAACTCAGAAAACTGACAGCTGAAATCAGAATGGTGGGTAAACAAAAAGGAGGCAATCATCTTTTGTTGTTGTTTCTAAGATACACTCATATATTTCTGAGCCATTACTATACAGCAGGCTTTGCTCCAAAACCTGAGGACTCTGCTGAAGAGAATGGACAAGGGCTGGTCCTAGAGAGCTTATGGTCCCTGCAGTGACCAAGGATCTGGTAATGAAGGAAATGTCAGGGTCAGAAGCTTTGAAAGCAGCCACTCCAGCTTCCATTTCTCGAAGGAGGAAATGGAATCCCAGAAGTAAGACTTGTTCAAAGTCCTAGTCCTTGCACAAGAAAGAGCCAGGACGAGACTTTAGATCTCCTGACATCTGGCTAAATGCTCTTGCTGCCAATATAAATATATACTATTATATTTTACACACAAATATCATGATATTATGTATATGCTTTTTTTTTTTAATTTTTATTTATTTGACAGAGAGAGACACAACAAGAGAGGGAACACAAGCCGGGGGAGGGGAGAGGGAGAAGCAGGCCTCCCACCAAGCAGGGAGTCTGATGTGGGGCTCGATCCCAGGACCCTGGGACCATGACCTGAGCCAAAGGCAGACGCTTAACGACTGAGCCACTCAGGAGCCCCTGTATATGCTTATATTATATACATTTATCTGTAATACATGTTACATATAGATATGTACATGTATATAGCAATAAGAGCAGATAATAGTGTTTAGCCTCAAAAATCGTTATTAAATTTTTTTTTTTAAGATTTTATTTATTTGACACAGAGAGACAGGAAGTGAGCACAAGCATGGGAAGCAGGAGGGAGGGGGAGAAGCAGGTGCCCCGCTGAGCAGGGAGCCCGACGTGGGACTCGATCCCAGGACCCTGGGATCATGACCTGAGCCGAAGGCAGACGCTTAACTGACGGAGCCACCCAGGCATCCCCAAAATCATTTGTTTTTAAATAAAGCCTTCCAGCTGCAATGAAGGGGCCGAGTAAGAGTTATATCTATTCTCCTCAGAATCACATTATCTGTAAATATAATTTTCAAATGCAACATACATCCTGTTTTCCACTGCACTGATTCCACCAGCTTCTATAGAAAATTTGGCAAATAATAAAGGCACAAGGATTTTAGACATTTTATTATTATTTTTTAAGGTTTTATTTGATTTTTTTTTTTTAGATTTTATTTATTTATTTGGGACAGAATGAGAGAGAGAACACGAGAGGGGGGAGGGTCAGAGGGAGAAGCAGACTCCCTGCCGAGCAGGGAGCCCGATGCGGGACTCGATCCAGGGACTCCAGGATCATGACCTGAGCCGAAGGCAGTCGTTTAACCAACTGAGCCACCCAGGTGCCCCAAGATTTTATTTATTTGAGAGAGAGAGAGAGCATGAGCAGGGAGAAGGGCAGAGGGAGAAGCAGGCTCTCTGCTGAGCAGGGGGCCTGATGTGGCACTCGATCCCAGGACCCCGGGATCACGACCCGAGCCAAAGGCAGATGTTTAACTGACTGAGCCACCCAGGAGCCCCGATTATAGACATTTTAAAAACATACCTCATTCGAAGGCTTGACTTAGCCATTTCATGATGTTCAATTTCTGCCTTTTTCATATAAAATATTTTTTTTATAGAGTTTGCATCCTGTCAAGATAAAATTACTTGGTTTAGGAAAAAAAGGACAGTTTAAAATGCCCTCAGTCATGCACTGGACACTTTCTATGGCACTCTTCCATTTGGAGTAGGCTTCCATTTACTATCCATAAAGCTGCATCCTCTAACCTTTCCACAACCTTTGAAAACATCATCACAATTATACATAAGTTAAAAAGCCTCCTAGCTCTTTCACAATCAGTCAAGTAATGCACAAAGATCTAACAGTGAACAAGGAAAAATGGGTGAAAATACAATCAACTCTGTGTCCACCGACCTAAAAATTGATACAAAGATACACTTCTAAGATTAAAGACTATGCACACAAATTTAGGATGAAGTACTTGCTTAAATCAATAGCATATTAATATATCAAATCTAGTTTCCCTTCTAAAATTTATTTTAGGGAAAATAATTAGACCAAAAAGTACAATCTTAAGTGCATCAACAAATTATTGGTACTCTACTATTAATGTCCTATCAAGGACAAAGAATACAGGAACTTCATAGCTCGTTCTGATTTTCACTCGAAGTTTCTTAAAAGATGAAAGTTTATTAAAAGGTGAAAGGTTAACTACCAAAAGCAACTATATTTGAGGCAGCATTCTGAAAGTCTAAAATAATTTTACTCCCAAAAGGTTTTCTGAGAGTCCTCTGCTAAATTCCCAATGACATATTATTAATTCAAGAAATGTCTATAAGCATCTGTGTTATAGGACTACAAAATTTCTAGAAGAGAATTGTAAAGCAATGAAATAGTCATTTCACACTGTGTGTTGCACTACAGAAATTGCTTTTTATATTTATGAAGTTTAAAGGAAAGACTAAATCAATATTTAACTAAAAAGTAGATCAAAAACAAACCTTACATCTGGCATAAACACAGACATATAAACGAATGGAATCGAACTGAGATTCTAGAAATAAACCCATACACCTACAGTCAATTGATTTTCAACAAGGGTGCCAACGCCATTCAATGGGAGAAAGAACAGTCTTTTGAATATAAGGTGCTGGGATAAATGAATATCCCGTGTAGAAGAATGAATGTAGATCCCTACCTCACATCTACCTCAAGTATACAAAAATAAATTCAAAATGGATACATTTAGGTTTAAGGGTTGAAACCATAAAATTCTTAGATGAAAACATAGATGTAAATCTTTGTGGCCTTGGATTAATGCTTTCTTATACAAGACACTAGAAATACAAGCAACCAAAGGAAAAGCAGACAAACTGGACTTAACGAATTAAAAACTTGGTGTCAAAGGACACTACCATGAAAGTAAAAACAATCCACAGAATGGGAGAAAATATTTGTAAATCATGTATCTACTCTAATGTCCAGACTATATAAAGAAATCTAACAATGCAACAATTAAAAAACAGGTAACCCAATTAAAAAATGGGGTAAGGATCTGAATAAAAAGTTTTTCAAAGATACATGAATGGCTCATATACACACAAAAAGATGTTCAACATCACTAATCATCAGGGAAATGATATTCGAACACAATGAGATACTACTTCACACCCACGAGGATGGCTACCATACAAACAAAAATGGAAAACAAGTTTTAGTGAGAATATGGAGAAATTACACTTGCACATTTCCAGTGCAAATGTGAAATAGTACAGCTGCTTTGGAAAACAATTTGGTGGTTCCTCAAAAAGCTAAATATATAGTTACATGTAGACCAGCAATTCCAGCCAAGAAAAATGAAAATACTATGTCCACATAAAAACTTACACATGAATGTTCACAGCAGCATTATTTATAATAGCCGTAAAGTGGAAACAACCCAAATGTCTAGCAATTGATAAGGGGGTAAATAAAACATGGTATATAAATGTAATGGAGTATTACTGAGCAAGGAAAAGAATGAAGAAGTGATACATGCTGCAACATGAATGCCTTAAAAGCATCATGCTCAGTGCAAGAAGCCAGTCACAAAGGACCACATTTGTACGATTCCATTTAAATGAAATGCCAAGAATAAGCAAATTCAGAGACAGAAAGTAGGCCAGTGTTCCTAAAATGGGGAGATTGGGAGCAAATGGAGTGACTGCTAACTGACTGTGGTCATGGCTGCACAACTCCGCGAATACACTAAAAACCATTAAATTGTACACTTTGAGTTAAATGTATGGTATGATGTGAATTTCATCTCAATAAAGTTGTTATATAAAAATTGCTGGCTCTAAATTAAGGTATCTACTCTAACCAACGAAAACAACAACAGCGATAAACTAACCTTGAATACTTGAGAACCAGGCTCATTATAAGTTTTGGCATTTTTTGCTAGGAGATCTATATCTTTGGCCATTGCATGAATACTCTTGTAGCTTCCATTCTAGAGTAAACAAAATATAGCAGTTCCTCTTAATTGAAAGTTAATCAGCATGATCTTTAAAAAAAAGAACTCCACATATTTTTAAATTCTCACCATATTCAAAGACTTTACTGGAAAATACACATGTGAACAATATATAAAGTCATTTTCTCTTTTATAAACTACTAAAATTGTCCATTTACACACAAGTTTTTGAGATAGGTAACAACCAGAGCTATGTTAGTTTCACAAAAATCTATAATTTTTAAAAGATTAAATAATGTAAAAGTTGTTTAATTCAGCAAACACACAGTGCTTACTTTGTGCCAAGCACTGTTCTAAGTACTTCATGAATATTAATGCATTAAGGTGGACTTAAGGGTGTGAAGTAAAACTCCTCTAGTTTTATAGCCCACTTCAGATAAAATAGTCTAGCACAGAGGCTGCACTTTTTGAGTACCTACTATGTACTAGGCTCCATGTTAGAGCTGTCACATCTTAAAGCTCACTCAATCCCAAATAATCCACGGAGACTTAGAAACTGCCTTCAATTTTCAAAGAAAAGGAAAGAGGAAGACACTCTAAGCAAAAGGTACACATGATTAATGAGAAGGACATAGAAATGAACAGACACATTCTAGAGAGACTGAGAAAACCAAATTAAGTGGAGTGGAGGATTAGGGAAGGTAGAACCATTAAGCACAGGCTGTATAGGTAAGGACAAATGAGGCAAAATCCAGACAGCCAGGCAAAGGAGAGTAGCTGGTGATTTGCCAAGTGAGGATACCCAACATCTGAGCACTCTCTGTTTACCTTTCTTTTTTCTTAAAGATTTTAAGTACTCTCTACACCCAACATAGGGCTCAAACTCACAACCCCAAGATCAAGAGTTGCATGTTCCAGTGACTGAGTCAGCCAGGGCACCCCTGAGCACCCTCTTTATTTGGAAAAAATCCTAGTACAGGTGGTAGGGAGGAACCTACTTTCCACAACAGAGGGTAAAAGTGGATAATAGCACTGCTAGCAGCCTGGCAGCCAGGGCAAGGGGAGATAATTCATGCTTGAGCCTTGAGAGACTAAAGCGAGGGCAAGGAATAGAAAAAATGCATTCCTACCTCCCGCAAAGGGCAATAAAGCAGAGGGGAGCAGTGGGCGTCCAGGGCCCACAGTGGCAAATGACACTGGGAACAGCAATGGCACCACAAAGAGACTGCATGACCTCAGCCGTGTCGTGATGTCCCTGAGTTCTGCCTACTTCCCTAAGGCTAGTTCTCCAGCTTGCCTTCCCAACAATTCCATGAGCTATCTGGTACTCTTTTCACGGATTCCCCTTCTACTGGAGTTATTAGAGCCGGTTTCCGTTGCACTGCTACAAAACTGATTTGCTAGTGGAGGCACTAGAAACAAGTGACAAGGCTCTGGGCTGTGGAATAGAGAAGAAGAATAAAATAGGAAGAAAACTAGGGTCAGGAAGCAACATGCAGAAAGGACCAGAGAGCCTTTCATCAGAGAAGTAGTAAAGACTATTACAATAATTTGGACATAAGAGGACAAGATCTTGCTTAGGGTGATGGCAAAAGGAGGTGCTTCTATGGGGCTTTTGGAAGGAAGAACAAACAAGACAAGGAGAGAGGTCTCAGAGAGAAGGCTGGGGCTGGGGTAGGGGTGTCTAAAGATCTGATTTGAATTTCAGTATTACAAAAACATCTTCCCCCAAGGTAGATGTTAGGAACCCCAGGAGTTTTAGGAGACTAAGTCATTACCAGTAGTGGCTAGGGATCTGCCTTAAAAACCAGGTGATACATTAGAGAATCTGTATTTTAACATTCTGTGAAAGAGTATTATGGTACCAGTAATTACTACACTGTTACTCTTTACTACTCTCCTAGAATTTTAAAGCCAAGGAAGTTTCTCCCTGCTGGCAAACCATGTGCCTTCAGTCTCATTTCTCAATGAGACCATGTGACACATTAAATTTTCCTTTTCATTTTATCTACTGGGAGCCCCAAACCCTTACTCTGGGAGGATCACTAACTCACACTGACCAAGGCCACATCCCATAGGTGCTCTTTGAGATGCTTCACATCCATTATCAGTGCCCCCTCCAAGTCTGCAAACTGGTTAACACTACACTCAGCATACAGCAGAAGAAGCAGGCAAGTCACCTGACTGAAGAGATATAGCTAGTAAGGAGCAGAGCTAGGAAAATAACCCATGTCGGTACAACTCTAAAAACCGGATTTCTGGTAAAATTTAGCTCTTTCTCCCTACACCTTCTTTAACTTCTAATCATCAGGTTTTAAATTTCATTATTCATTCACTCAATAAACATCTATTGAGCACCTACTCTGTGGAGAGGCAGTAATAGTGCAGAGGTTAAGAGCACAGACTGTGGAGTCAGAATGTCTAGATTCAAATCCCAACTCTTCTCCTTACTAGCTGATGACTTGAGCCAGTGACTTACCATCTCTGTGCTTCAGTTTTCTCACCTGTAAAACAGGAATAAACAGTATCTACCTCATGGAGTGGCTGTCAGAATTAGCTAATACATATAAAGCACTTAGAACAGAGCAGGCACCTAGCAATGCCAGGTGAGCGTTAGCTGCTGCTATTGCTGGAGATACAGGGAAGAAGGCACTCGAAGAGAACAAAGTCGCTGTTTTCACTGACCTTACACTCTAACATATACTGAAGGTAATTTATTCTGAGACATCCTAAAACTATTTGGAAGCAGATAAGAATAAACAACAAAACTTTACTGCTAATGCGCCTTTCACAACCAGAAATGTCTATGCCCAGTGCTTTTTAATTTTTGTCCTAAGAGCAAGATTTACTATGCCAATGAAAATTCTGCATTCCTCCCTACAGATAAAATGCAAAAGGGACACTATGCTACCTTCTCCAAAGCTATAATCAGTTATACCACTCCGATCTGTTTATTATATTGCTAATAACCCCTTACAAAGACACCTGTTTTCTAAAAGCCCCTAAAAAAGACCTCAGGCTGATCTGCCCTAAACCATATATGGTTACATATGGTCATCTTCATACCTGTATCCTCTGGGCAATGGTCTTGAGATCTATAGGCTCCTTAATTATTGCATAATAGTCTGGATATTGCTGGAAGACAAAAACCCAGGCATGCTAAATAAGAGAAAGTATCCAGGTAATGAAAAAACAAGGAAGCACGCTGACAATCTGTTAATCAACTGAACAGCTCTGTCAGATGCAGGGCTACAGACACAGCTGTACAGCATATTCTTTGTTACAGCTGAAGCAGAAAGAATTTAATTTTAACAAGCTTCATGAAATACACAAGGGCATGTTGTACAAGTTTACAGGTAGCATTTGGTAATTGCCATTATTCAACTAATACACCATAATTTAATGTTTGAAATACTCTAAATTCACAGAATCACAAATTTTAAATTTAACATATTTATGCCTGGAAATGAAAGAGAAGAGTGTTTTTGAATGCTCTTATAAGCTCTTTTAATTTTGCAATCTAAATCACACAATATTCTATTTCATATAAAATTATTACTATTATCATTTTTTAAGGTTTTATTTATTTATTTTAAAGAGAGAGAGCGCATGTGCCCACGAATGGATGGGGGCGGGGGAAGAGGGGGAAAGAATCTCAGACAGACTTACGACCGTGGAGGCCTGACACAGGGCTCAATCTCACAACGCCGAGATCATGACCTGAGCCAAAACTAAGAGTCGGATGGTTAACCGACTGTGCCACCCAGGCACCCCTCATATAAAATTCTTAAGGATCTACACTACATCAGGTTGCAAGTTTGTTAGCTTCATGTTTAAATTAATGCTTCTATTTACTTTGGTCAAATTAATTTTTTTCAAACTAAAACACGTTCAACTGAACTACATTAAAGAAACAAAGTAAAAGGGGCTCCTGGATGGCTCAGTCAGTTAAGCGTCCGCCTTTGGCTCAGGTCAAGCCCCACATTGGGCTTCCTGCTTGGTGGGGAGTCTGCTTCTTTCACTTTTTTCACTTCTTCCACTTTCACCCTTTCACTCTGCCTCCTCCTCCCTGCTCATACTCTTTCTGTCTCTCATTCTCTCTGTAAAATAAATAAAATCTTAAAAAAATAAAATAAAATTATAAGCACTTTCTGATTTCTTATCAAATATTATCTCATCACAAGAAAAGAAGTTAAGTATGTTAGAGGAATGTTCTTGAGTTTCACAAAGCCCACAGTGCAGGGACGTCTGGGTGGCTCAGTTGGTTAAGTGTCTGACTCTTGAGTTCAGCTCAGGTCATGATCTCAGGATCGTGAGATCGAGCCTGTGCTCTGTGCTCAGCAGGGAGTCTGCTTGAGATTCTCCCTCACCTTTGCCCCTCCCCTGAAAGCATGTCCTCTTTCAAATAAATAAAATCTTTAAAAACAAAACAAAACAAAAAAACAAAGCCACAGTGCATTCACTGCCCCAAGTCGTTTCTACAGGTTTGGTTCCTTGGAAGAAAACAATTGAAGCTGACCAAAAATCAAAAGTTGGTCTACTCAAGGGGGAGAGGTGTGGGTTCTCCAAGCTCTTCCAACCTGTTCAAGTCCTTGAAGCCCAAACAACAACAAAAAGCAGGAGGCTACAGCCTTCACTCAGTTACTGGGCTGAAGGCATGATCTCAGGGATGCTTCCTCTCATCTGATTCCTCAGCTTACCCTTACTTTCTTAACCCTACTCTTTTCTTTGCTCGGATCGAACCCCTTTTCTCTCTCTACCAATTCTACTTCTGAGAAACAGTTCAGAAGACAAATTATAACAAGGCCACCCAGGCTGGGGTGGAGTGTAATCCCAGCTGTTGGGTCTACATATTCATAATCCCCCTCTCCCACTCAGCCAGTCCAGCTTGGGAAGGGCTCATAAAGGAAAGGTAAAAACTGCCCTCCCCTCCCAGTCTCAGTCCTTGTTGACTTTCAAAACTGTCACACCCTGAAGGACCGATGGGAACCCACTTTTTCCAACCAATTTTTGCTACATGGTGTTCCCGAAAGCCCTCCTGGAATGGGGGAACAGGATATTAATGTGGTTTTTTTGTTCTGTTCTGTTTTTTTTTTTTTAAAGTAGGTTCCACACCCAGCGTGGAGCCCAATGCGGGGCTTGAACTCATGACCTTGAGATAAAGACCTGAGCTGAGATCAAGAGTCAGGATGCTTAACTGACTGAGCCATTCAGGTGCCCCAGGATATTAATGTTTTATTGCTTCAGGTCTCCCTTGGTGGCTTGACCAATGGTGATGATCTCCTGCAGAGTAAGTGAATAAAGACTATACTCCTTTCTTATAGTTTTTTTATTGTGGTTAAATATACAAAAGGTTTACCATTTAATCATTGTAAGTGTGTGGTTCAGTGGCATTAAGTACATTCACATTATTGTGCAACCATTGTCATTATCCATCTTCCAAACTTTTCATCTTCCCAAACTGAATCTCCAGACCCACTGAACAGTAACTTTGGGTATATACCCAAAGTGGAATTGCTGGATCATATGGTAATTCTGTATTTAATTTTTTGAAGTTTCTTAAAATTTAAAACATATAACCAATATCATCTCTGTATTTTTCTAATCAGATCCACACTTAGAATAGTAGTGGTTATATATGCTTGTTTTTTGTTTTGTTTTTTTAACTTTTTAAAGTGAAGTCTACACCCAACATGGGGCTTGAACTCATGACACCAAGGTCAAGAGTTGCATGTTCTACCGACTTAGCCAGCCAGGTGCCCTTATGCTTTACTTCTAATGTGGTAACTGGCCTACAACTAGTCAAGACACATCTCTAAACAACCAGTCTTGTCCAGGACTGATGGGGAAAGCTGCCAGCCACTCATCAGTCAATAAGCAGGTCTTGCACACCAGTGACATGCTGGATTCCGACTACATGGCAAGGACACAAAAGAAAATCGGACATAATCTTTGTTCTTAAATTCAGGGACATGGAGGGAGGTAGATAAAAAGTAAATGATCACAATGGAGTTAAGTGCTACAGTGAAGTACTTCTAAAAGTATATCCTTGTCTAGAAATACAAGAATGCTGAGGCCATGGAAATTTTTATAGTTCCATGTGCTACCGTGGAACTTTAGCTATGTTCACTGCCTTTCAGTTATGAAGCCACGAGAGGCCCTACCACTTTCAAAGGGTCTCACTTGTCTAGAAAACCTCTTCCTCTTTGGGGTAGATAAGTACTATTAGATCTCTCTCTTCTCCATCACCAGGAGATCGGAACTAAAAGAGGAAGAACTCATTTATCTTCTTCTCATTCTGTCTCCTGAGTAAAGAGAATGTTTCTTCTCTTTTATAAATAAAAGGCTTAGTTTAGGTACTTATTCTGTTATTTAAGAATTACCAATCTTGGAAACAACCCAATGTCCATCGACAGATGAATGGACAAATAAAATGTGGTATATGCACACAATGGGAGTATTATTTAGCTTTAAAAAGGAAATTCTGACACACGCTACAACCTGGATGAACCCTGAATACATGATGCTAAATGAGATAAACCAGATATAAAAGGAGAAATATTGTATGAGTTCTCTTATGATCAGGTACTTAGCATAGTCAAATTTATAGAGAGAGAACACAGAATGGTAGCTGCCAGGAGCTGGGGGCTGAGAGGGAGTGGGGGGTTATTGTTTTTTGTTTGTTTGTATTTTATTTTATTTTATGAGGAGTTACTGTTTAACGGATACAGAGGTTTTTTTTTTTTTTTTAAGATTTTATTTATTTATTTGACAGAGAGAGACAGCGGGAGAGGGAACACAAGCAGGGGGAGTGGGGGAGGGAGAAGCAGGCTCCTGGCTGAGCAGGGAGCCCAATGCAGGGCTCGATCCCAGAACTCTGGGATCATAACCTGAGCCGAATGCAGACGCTTTATGACTGAGCCACCCAGGCGCCCCTGGATACAGAGTTTTTAATTAAGGAGCTGGACATACAATATGAATGTACTTACACCTCAACTGAACTGTACACTTAAAATGGTTAATTGGTAAATCTTACATATATTTTACAATAAAAAAAAACAAACAGTAAGAATAACCAATCAAAAACAATTTTGTTTTAAACCCACAACCTTTAGGTTTGCTGCTGTGGCCTCAAGGAGGATCACTTGGCAGCCTCCAATGCCTTTCACTAACTTTACCTTATTTACTAAAAACTAATAAATTTTCTAAAGTACTGAAAAACAAAAACCAAACCAAGCAAAGACACACTTTAACTCACCTGTCTTTAATTGCATCACTTACCACTTTAGAAGGCAGTTTCTGAAAAAGTTCACTAATGAGACGTCCTGATGGATTTGTGGCTACAACTATGGCTTCAAGAAGCTGCTCCAGGATCTCCTTCAAGTAACTTGGAGAAGACTGGGAGGGGGAGGTTAGCAGGAAGAAGAGAAAGGAGAGAGAACGACTGTGAGAGAAATCCAAAAATCAATGCTAAAATGTTAAAGTTAATTCAAAAAAGCAACTTGTAAACAGTACTTATTTAGTGTAAGTTTCAAGAATCCCACAGAAACACTCTGATGTTGGACATGGGGCTTGTATCCCCAGAATGGCATATGTGAAACTAAGGAGGCTCTTTATGTTACTTCAGTAACTAAATCCCTTGGATCAGGTCTTTTTACTGAACTCTATTCCACAGTAAACACTGTAACAGTGAAATTCAAGTGCCATATATATGAAATGATGGAAATGCAAACCTTTTAAGGGTCTGAGCAACTGAGACAGAGAAAACATGTCCCATGATACCTGACTCTCTCTACATCGCTGTTCCTATCTACTGAAGTCCTAATATTCTGTTAGAACAAGGATGTATGTAAAGCTGGAAATATACACTTCTACCCATGGGGTACTCCGTCAGATCTAATGACAGAATTCAAGCTATCTCAAAAGTGAATGGAGATTAAATCAAATGACGCACATTACTTCTGCCCTGCAGACTGGCTGACTTGCTCCTACCTTCGTCACTATTTCAACATGGGAAAGTATATGCCCCAAACAGTACTTGGTCAGGAAGGGTCTGAGTCTGAAGCTGGTTTCTACAGTGAGCAATGGCATGTTTGAGTTAAGAGTTATAGAAAAAGGGTGCACCTGGTGGCTCAATTGTTTAAACACCCAACTCTCTTGACTCCGGTCATGATCTTGGGGTTTGTGAGATCGAGCCCTGTGTTGGACTCCATGCTCAGCGGGGAGTCTGCTTGAGACTCTCTCCCTCTGCCCCTCCCTGCCACATTAACTCTCTCTAAAATAAATAAATAAATCTTAAAAAAAAAAAAAGAGTTCTAGAAAATGTACTTCATGTCCAAACCATGTTTTGTGCATATAAAAGAAAGGTTAATGGTATTTCTCATTCAAATCATAAAAGCACTGGTATTTGTGTCCTCATCTAACAGGTCTTTTTTATTTGGTACAGTCTCAATTTTAAGGTCCAGCATCAACTCCACAGAGAGAGCATTAACATCTCTTAGCCTAGCACAGTACCTGGCAGTAACAGACACATAACAAATACTTAACAAATAAACCATGTGATTAGCTGAGAGTCCCCAACCACATAAGCTTAGAGAACCAACAAAACACTGATGAAAGCAGATTAAAAATATCCATGCTTCAGTCATTTACTTCCTGGCTAAAACACAGTACCACAGAGTTAGCTTCAAAAAGAGAAGAGTATAGGGCGCCTGGGTGGCTCAGTCGTTAAGCGTCTGCCTTCGGCTCAGGTCACGATCCCAGGGTCCTGGGATCGAGTCCCACATCGGGCTCCCTGCTCGGCGGGAAGCCTGCTTCTCCCTCTCCCATTCCCCCTGCTTGTATTCCTGCTCTCGCTATGTCTCTCTCTGTCAAATAAATAAATAAAATCTTTAAAAAAAAAAAAAAAAAAAGAGAAGAGTATATTCTGCAGCCAAGATTCCTCTCCTCCCAACCCAACCAGCTACTTTGGAAACATGTGTTGCAGATGACCTAGAACATGGTGTGTGAATGCATTCATACAAGGTATTTCCACAACTGGGAAAACTCCAAGGAAATCATTCTGAATTTAAAAATGAGAAGCTTGAAAATTCCCTCTCCCTTCACAAGAACTGAGGGCCAAGAAGCAGCCCTGGGAGGTATAAATATGAAGGTGCAAGATCCTCCCAATTTCTTACCAAAGAAACACAGGCAAGTCCTAAATGCAGGCGGTTTCATTTTTTGACTAGAACCCTGGAGGCCTATAAGACTGAGCCCTCTGTAGGTAATATTCTGCCCAAGAAAGCATGGGATAAATTGCTGTTCTTATATTAATACCAGAGAGTAAAATTCCAGGGAATCCCTGGTTAATTGCCTTCTACCTAATTCTAATCATTTAACTGCTAGAAAGAAATTGACAGGGTACCTAAGAACTACATTTTGAGACTCCAAGAAGTAGTTACTTTTTTTTTTTTTTTTAAGAGTGAGAGAAAAAGTGAGTGCACGTGGGTGTGTGAGTGGTGGGGAGGCAGAGGGAGAGCGAAAATCTTAAGCAGACTCCACACTGAACACAGAACCCAATGCAGGGCTCCATTATCACGACCTGAGCCAAATCTAAGAGTCGGATGCTTAACTGACTGAGCCACCCAGGTGCCCCGAAGCATTTACATTTTTGAGAAACTCACCGACCACTTCTTTTTTCTGTGTTGAAGTTTCAGGAGAGGGTCTATTTAGGTTAACTTAGGGAAGAAAAGGGAATGCTCTGCTTTGGGTGTCTCACTATTTAGCTACAGAAGAGAGATGTCCTTACTTTTATTATCCTTCTTCCTTTTTTAAATATGTGTGTTCATTCATCAAGTATTTATCAGTACCTACATACCAGGCACAGTTTTAGATGCCAGGAATAGGTGAATAAGGTGGTGTTTTTTGTGCAGCTATCATTCTCTTTGGAAGAAAAAAGAAAATAAACATGTAAACAAACAAGTTATTTCACATATAGTAACAAAAAACTGAGGACCACAGAACAGAGTGATGTGATGATGGGAAAGGAGGCGTACGGGGCAAACAATTTAGACAGGTGGTCAGGAAGGTCCACTCCTAGCTGTCATTATTTTAAGTGATACCAGAATCATGAAAAAGAGCCAGTCACAGAAAGAGCCAAAGGAAGCACGTTCTATGAAGAAGAGTAACTGCAAAATTCTAGAGGCAGGAGCTCATTTGGCATGTTCTAGGAACAGCAGCAGCATAATCTACAAAAAAATATTCCTAAAGCGATTCCAATGACTCTCCAACATTTAATCATAACACTGACTACTCTTATATCTCAATCCAGCAATACTGGAGCAGTCCTTGATAATCTGAAGGTTCTCCTTAAAACTGAGCAGGAAATATACATTAATGTAAGAGCAACTCATGGCAACATTGTCCAGGATGTCCTAGGATCCCCTGTAATTGGGAGTGGGGTTCTCTGGTCGTATGCCCCCTTACCCTCCTAGTTACCAACACAACTCCACAGGAAGCCCAGCTTCCCATAACAGCACAGAAGAAATCACAGGCAGGAGGGCCTTGTCCACCTCCCAATGGTCCATCTTACTCATCCCAGCTACACACTTACTCCTTCGGTCACTGTGCCTTGATTGTCTTGCCCATCTTCATCATCATCTTCATCATCTGCTTCTCCTTTTTGAATAAACTCATTTCTTGTTCGAAGGTACAAATCCCAGAGTTTGCAAGCAGCTTTATATTCAGGAGAATCTGGCTGTACAAATTAACAAAGACAAGAGAAAAAAATATCACTTTAGTATTTTATTGTGAATCAATGACTTTTAAAGTATTCTGCTCCAGCAGAGACTAGCATTCTAAAACAATGTTGAACCCCCTACCACAAATTTAGAAACCTTTTTTTTTTTAAGATTTTATTTATTTATCTGACAAAGCGAGACACAGCGAGAGAGGAAACACAAGCAGGGGGAGTGGAAGAGGGAGAAGCAGGCTTCCTGCCAAGCAGGAAGCCCGATGCGGGGCTCGATCCCAGGACCCTGGGATCATGACCTGAGCCGAAGGCAGATGCTTAACGACTGGGCCACCCAGGGGCCCCCAAATTTAGAAATCTTTATGATTAAAAGATACATGAGCCTCAATTCCTCTTCTGAAGAACTAAGCATATGTTTTAAAGGCATTCTGAAATCATATTATTTTATTTATTTATGCCCTACTATCTCATTACTTTAATATTTGAGGCAAAAGATAAATGATCTGTTAAATTAACACTAATAGGGACACCTGGTGTCTCAGTCAGTTAAGCGTCTGCCTTTGGCTCAGATCATGATCCTAAGGTCCTGGGATCGAGTGCCCCATCGGGCTCCTTGCTCAGCGGGGAGCCTGCTTCTCCCTCTACCTGCCACTCCCCCTGCTTGTGCGCTCTCTCTGACAAATAAGTAACTAAAATCTTTAAAAAAAATTAACACTAATTACTCATACATGAAGACACGCAATTTAAAAGATTAGACCTAGTTTAAGGGCTTTAAGTGTAAAGGATAGAAACTACTGATTGTTCTAATATTACTTCTATTTTTAAGCTAATAAATAGCTAGCTAGTATTAAATACTTTATTTAAAGACTTCTTTTCCTAAAGTATAACAGGGATAAACTCTAATTGAAACTTTCCAGTAAAAGCAATGCTGGAAGCAATGTTAAATAAAAACAAAACTTTCAAAATGCATCCAGGTGCTGCCAATAAGGAGAAAGCAATGCTCAAAAGAGCAAGATTAGAGTAAAAGCAGGAACCCAGATGACCATGCAGAACACTGAAGCTGACATTCACTCAAGGGCTTTTGTAAGACAAGAGAAACCTAAGCTTTAGCTTTCAAGGTTCTCTGAGGCTGCAAGAACAGGATATAAAGGGCAGGGCCCATCAGAAGCTGGGACTCCAAAGACCACAGTTGCAACGTAAGTGGGAATTCAAAAACAATTCAGTTTCTGTGATGCCCGGGAACAACACTACCCACCTCAACCTCCACCCAGCTCAACTTGTGCTTATCTCAAACCATAGCACTGCAGGGAGAGGAGAGGCATGGGATGAATCTCCTCCGAGAACTCTTCATCATACGCTAGCCCTAACAAAGACAGGCCAGGTGCCTGGGATAAGCAACACACTACCCTGAATGAACCCAACTTCAATCTAAGCCTCAAACAATCTCTAGAGATCAAGTTCCAAGAAATATGAGCTCAAGGTTAAAATTCATGAAACACAGAAGAAAGCCAGCAGAAATAACTGCAAAATCAGACATGCAAGTATTTCAGATATTGGAATTGTCTGCCACAGAATGAAAAATAAGTATGTTGAACATTTTTAAAGGAACAATGGGATTGAAAAATACAAGCAAATTGCAGGAAACCCTGAAAAAGGAACTACTTCCAAAACACGAAATATATAAATATTAAAATGTAAAAACTCAATAGTGTGGTTTAAGAGCAGATTTCAAAGAAAACTGGAAGAACTAAAGAAATTACCTAAAAAGCAATACAGGCACTAAAAAGGGGAATATGAAAGGTTAGGAGAGACAAGGATGTGAGAGGGCTCTAACAGAACACCCAGAGTTCTAGCAGGAGAGAGAGTGCGGCAGGGGCAGCATGCAAAGACAGAACAGCTGCGAACTTCTCAGGGAGGATGGAAAACATCAATCCAAAGATTTAGAAAGCCCTATAATTCCCAGACTATACTAATAAAAAGATATTCATATCTAGACACATCACTGTGAAACTGTAGAACACAAGAGACAACAAGACACCAAAGACAGCCAGAAAGAAAATATAGCTAACCTTTAAAGGAACTAAAATTATATTGACAGAGGACTTCTTGATGGCAATAAAAGAAAAAAAATAGGGACACCTGGCTGGCTCAGTCAAAACGGCATGCAACTTTTGATCTCAGGGCCATGAGTTTGAGCCCCATGTTGTGTGTAAAGATTACTTTAAATAAATAAACTAAAAAAAAAAAAAGAATGTGAGTAAAAACAAATACTATCTATAAAACAGTAACATTAAAAAAAATTTTTTTAAAAATAAAACAGTAACATTATTTTATGGGATTAAAAATCTGCCACAACAGGTGTGCCTGGCTGGCTCAGTCAGTGGAGTGTATGACTCTTCATCTTGGGGTTGTGAGTTCCAGTCCCATGTTGGGTGCAAAGATTACTTAAAAATAAAATCTTTTTTTTTTAAAAGATTCATTTATTTAAGAGAGAGAGAAAGAGAGAGAGAATGCAAGCAGGGGGAGGGGCAGAGGGAGAAAGGGAAGCAGACTCCCCACTGAGCACAGAGCCCATGCAGGGCTTGATCCAGGGACCCTGAGATCACAATCCAAGCCAAAATCAAGAGTCGGATGCTCAACTGACCGTACCACCCAGGCGCCCCCAAAATAAATTAAAAAAAAAAAAAATCTGCTACGACAGAACTAAAATTCAAAACATCAGTAGCATAAATAGATCAGAGTTGAATTATCCTAAGGTCTTTGTATTGTTTAGAAGGAGGTTTAAAGATGCTGATTAACTTTTGACTTTGGTAAGTTAATTATGCACATTAAAGCTTCCTGAATAAGAACCAAGAGGTATCAACAGATTTTACAACCCCCAAATTATAGAGAAAATAAGAGGGAATAACAAAATGAAACCAAAAGAAGGCAGAAAGAAAAACAAGAGAAAAGATTACAAAATGAGATAAAGTGGAAATGTAGATGACGGGAATACATCCGAACATAATGTTATTACTAAAACTGTAAAGAGATGAAATTCCAGGTAAAAAGATTATCACCTGTATATTAATAGAAATTCACACATATGCTGTTTGCAAGGATGCGTTAGCATGAAAAGGTTGAAGGAAAAGAATGGGAAAAAATAAACTAGATAAATACAAAAATAAAAGCTGATAGAACTATATTAATATCAGATAAAACAGACTTCAAACAAAAGATATTACTAATGATACTACATAATGCAAAAAAAACTCAATTTACTAGGACAATATAACAATTTTAAACTTGTATGCTCCCAGTTGCAGAGTTTTAAAATACATAAAGCAAAAGATGAACAGAGTTATTAAGAAGAAACAGACAAATCCATCATCTAAGTGAGAGATTTTAAAACACCGCATTTGGTAAATAGTTTGTACAGATAATTCAGTAAGGATATAAATGATTTTAGCAACATAATTAACAAGCTAGGTCTGATGGACACACACAGAATCTTGTATCCAATGAACAGCACCCTTGCCATAGTCACAAAATTTATAGCACCTTTACAGCTAAAAGTAGAAAGAACCCAAATGCCCATCAACTGGGAAATGGATAAACAAAGTGTGGTACAGCCATATAATAGCACATTATCCAGTCATAGAAAGGAATGAAGTACTAATACATGCTACAAAAAGGATGAATCTCGAAGACCTGCTCAGTGAAAGAAGCCAGTCACCTAAGACCATATAGTATTTGATTCCATTTATATGCAATGTGCTGAACGACAAATCCACAAGAAAATAGATTAGTGGTTGTCAGAGGCAGGGAGGAGGGGAAATGAAGAGCACCTGTTAATGGGTATGGTTTTCTTTTTGGGGTAATGAAAATATTCCGGAGTTAGGTATTAGGTATTAGTGATGCTTGCACAACTTTGTGAATATGCCAAAAACCCTGAATTTATTGAATTCTATGCTTTCTTTATTATTTATTATTATTTTTTTAAAGTAGGCTCCATGCCCAGTGTGGAGCCCAACACAGGCTTCAATTCACAACCCTGACATCGAGACTGGAGATGATGTCAAGAGTTGGACGCTTAACCAACTGAGCCACCCAGGCACCCCTGAATCTACACTTTAAAAGACTGTGACAGAAGGGAAGGGGGTGGGGGAATGGGGTAACCGGGTGATGGGTGTTAAGGAGGGCATGTGTGGTGATGAGCACTGGGTGTTATATGCAACTGCAATGAATCGTTGAACACTACATCAAAAACTTATGATGTACTATATGCTGGCTAACTGAACATAAAAAAAAAAAAAAGAATTGGCACCCGCCAAAAAAATAAATAAATAAAAGACTGTGAATTTATTCTCAATTAAAAAAATATATATACATACACATATTACACAGTATTAAGAACAAATCTAGTAACACTTTCCATTTTGCAGACTCTTAATAAAAAAAAAATCTAAAGCTTTGCTAAAATAACTTAAAGAAGCCTTAAAAAGACAACGACACATCAAATTCAAAGACTGGAATAATCAGTATCACAATTATGTTAATTCTCCAAAATAGGACTGATCCACAGAGTCCATGCAATTCCAATAAAACCTCCAACAATTTTTTTCATGCTTGACTTAACATAACATATAAATGTATAAGGACCAAGAATAATCAATAACCAGTGCTTTCCTTACCTGATAAAGAATTATAAAGCCATAATAATTAAGGCAAGAATAAAAGAGCCGAGTAATAGCTAAATTTGGCAAAACAAAAGGAACAGACTAAAGGGCTGGAAAGGGACCATGAGGACATGGAAGCGCTGTGAACACTGCTGGTGCACATGACTGTGAAGAGGATGTGGCCACTTCAAGGTGCCGCTTATCCCTTTTAGGAAACAAAATTGAACCCTACCTCACAGAAGACACAAAAACCAACCTGAGCTGCCGTAAAGGCTTGTATGTGAAAGACAAAACTATTAAACTTTTAGAAGAAAATATAGGAGTGTCTTTATAATCTTTGGATAATAGGGATTTCTGAAAACAAGACACAAATGACAAACCACAAAGTTAAAGAGTAAGAAATTGGATTATGTTAAAATACTCTTCCGTTTCATCAAGACGCCATAAAGAATGAAAACAGCCTCATAGTGGGAGAAGATACTTGTAACAAATATAACCAAGGAGGATTAGTATCTAGAATATATAAAAAACTTCTAGAAATAAATATGAAAATGACAAACAACTCGAGAGAAAAATGGACAAAAGATCTGAGCAGACACAGAAGAAACAAAAATGGTACATGCTATACGAATCTTCAGTCTTTCTTAAAAGAAACAAACTCAGGGGCGCCTGGGTGGCTCAGATGGTTAAGCATCTGCCTTCGGCTCAGGTCATGATCCCAGGGTCCTGGGATCGAGCCCCACATTGGGCTCCTGGCTCAGTGGGGAGCCTGCTTCTCCTTCTTCCTCTGCCTCTCTCCCTGCTCATGCTCTCTCTATCTCTGTGTCTCAAATAAATAAATAAAATCTTAAAAAAAAAAAAAAGTAACAAACTCAAACCGCACTACTTACACTACTAAACTGATAAAAATTAAAAAGCCAAACTATTATCAAATTGAATACCTTCCAAATGTGATGCTTTCTTACCTTGTAATAGGCCTTTGCATTGTTAAAAAGCAGCTGGAAGTCGGCAGTCAGCAGATTAACATCATCATACTCTTCCATTTTTAGCTTTTGTTGGATTTTCATCAAATCAATGGGCTGAGAAACCACTTCATAATAGTCTGGTTGATTTCTGTTATAATTTTTTTTTAAAAAGGTGTTAGTCCAAAGCCCATATAAAGTTATATTTCAAAACTACTTGTGGTAATGTCCAACATTCCAAGTGATAAAACATACTAGACTTACTCCATTAGAACTAAAAGAGTAACAAAAGCAAGGTGCATATGCAAGCCATTTTCTAAGTATATATTAGCAACATAAAAACCTAACTTAACATCTGTGATGGTCATTTATATGCTAAATATTTAAGATTTAGGGCACCAGCACTAAAACAATGTCATTGGCATCTTCCGCAAACGAAAATAACTTACCTTTTGTGGTGTTCAATAGTGGATGAAAACAGATTCACGTTTCAAAGCTCTTTACAAACTTACAAAATGGCTTGTCTCTTCACTTAGTGACCACAGAACTTTTTCTGCCAAGTACAATCAAGTGCCTATTATATATACTGCTCTAATATCAATTACTAAACTTACAGAGGAGAAAGATGAGGTCGTTGGCACAAGGAGCTTACCAAAGATAAAAGGGTGTAAAACATAAATAAACATGACCAAACTATTAAAAACAAAAACAAAAACAAACACATAGGTATGATAAATAAAAAATCGAGGATAGTGATTATCTCTTGGAGGGGAGGGATAGTGAGGGTCACACAGGAAACTTCAAATGTGGTTATAAATGATAATTTCTTTTTTTTTTTTTTAAGATTTTATTTATTTGACAGAGAGAGACAGACAGTGAGAGAGGGAACACAAGCAGGGGAGCAGGAGAGGGAGAAGCAGCCTTCCTGCTGAGCAAGGAGCCTGATGTGGGGCTCGATCTCAGGACCCTGGGATCACGACCTGAGCTGAAAGGCAGACACTTAACGACTGAGCCACCCAGGCGCCCCTAAATGATAATTTCTTAAGTTGGGTTTTGGGTTAATGGATGTTTATTATTATTCTCTCTGGCTTTTTTCTTTTTAAAAGAAATTATTTAAATTCAATTAATTAACATTTAATGTATTATTAGTTTCAGAGGTACATAGAGCTCAGTGATTCATCAGTTGTATGTAATACTCAGTGCTCATTACAGCACTTGCCCTCCTTAATGCCCATCACCGCTTCTGGCTTTTTTCAAATGGAATTTCATGAGACAAGTAAACCTCCTGAAAAATTATTTCAGTGACCATTTCTCTCAGTTCTCCCCCAAGCTAACTCCATTCTAGAGGTATAAGAAATAAATTATTACATACAAAATATGTCATGTCATTAAGGCTTTAATCTCTCTTGGGACCTTGGCTGACATGTTAGAGCCATATATGGGGGATATATTTAATTTTTAAAACCTTTTTATTCTGACATAAAAATTGCAAGAATAATATAAAGCATGTTTTTCTGAACCATTTGAAAGTAAGCTGCTGACATGAGGTTCTATCACCCCTGAATAATTTAGTATTTCCTATGAACAAGGACCAAAGCTCAACCATCAAAATCAGGAAACTGACTCTGATACAGTACCACCATTTAATCCTCATATTCTGTAACTATTCCAAAATTGTCCTTTATACCCAAAGGATCAAGTCCAGAATCACGTGTTGCATTTAGTTATACTTCTTTAGTTTCTTTCATTCTGAAACAGGTCCTCAGTCTTTCCTCAACTTTCAGGATCTTGATACTTTTGAATAACTTATGGGCCAATTATTTTATAGGGTGTCCCTATAAAACAGAGTTTGTCTGTTTTCCTGATGAATAAATGCAGGCTATGCTTCGGCAGGACTATGACAGAAATGATGCTACGTTTGTCACACTGTATCCTATCAGGTTAGGCACATGATTTCAACTTGTCCCAGTACTTAGGCGAGGCTCATTCTGATCACTTGATTATAGTGGTGTCTGCCAAGCTTCTCAACTGAACAAGTCACTGTTTTTCTCCCTATACTTTACAGAGCGGTACCTCCAGACTATGTAAAAGTCCATTCCTAATCCATTTACTCATTTATTTATATCAATATGGATCCCTGGATTCCTATTTGGAAGTCATTAAAACCCATTACGTTAATTATTCTGATGCTCAAGCTGCTCGAAGTTGGGCCAGGAGGAGTCCTTTCAAGATGGTTTGTATTCTCTATGTGCTTCTGACATGTTCCCATCACCCTTTGAACATCTGCTTACTTTCTGGCAGCCTAAGATGTTACAGGTTCCTCCTTGCCCTTAAAATCAACCATTTCCCCCAGCCATTTCCTTGCATGGTAAATGGTATTTAAAAACGAAGTCCAGGGGCACCTGGGTGGCTCAGTCGGTTAAGCGTCTGCCTTCGGCTCAGGTCATGATCCCAGGGTCCTGGGATTGAGCCCCACGTCGGGCTCCCTGCTCAGTGGGAAGCCTGCTTCTCCCTCTCCCTCTGCCTGCCACTCCCCCTGCTTGTGCTTTCTCGCTCTCTCTAACAAATAAACAAAATCTTAAAAAAATAATAACAAATAAATAAAATAAAAACGAAGTCCAAGGTGCTGGATGTGCTCAAGTATACTGGTGTGTTACTGCTCCCAGTCTGTCTCAATGGGCAAAGATGGAGATAGACATATACTCACTTATATCTACATTCCTATTATGTACAGATGTTGGGAACCATGAATTCACACAAACAATTCCAATTCTAATCGTATACCACAGGGTTCAATCTAGTTTCCTTTCTCTATTTGTACTCCCTTTCTCAGATAATGAGAAGCCTGAGTCCTATTATTCACAATATATTTACTTACATGATTGGTCTCCTGTATATAACCAATCTCCTCTTGCTGCTGTCTACCTCCACCCCATAATGCTTCCCTTCCCCTCACTAAGGCTATGACCCCTTGCCCTGGGCTAGGCCACACCCCATGTGGATGCCATCCTTACCCCACCCATGACAGGCCATTGCCACCACTACACCCCCAACATGGACGTCATCTTCCCTCCACCTAATTAGGCCTCAACACACTGTGCCAGGAAGTCCTTCGACATAAACCCCGTTTACCATGCCCAGGCTCTGACACTCCATGATGTAATATTGCTACTATCCACAACTCTCTCCCAACACCCCACCACCTGTCTTCCCGGCAGATGCCAAGTTTGCTCAGTCTCACCTAATGGCTTTTGGATTAAATTCTTCAGGAAGGGAAAAGAAGAGGAAAAATAGAGTTTTTTAAAGCTCTTATCAACTATTTATGATTTTAGTGAACTATGAAATTAAATATGAGAGGATAAAAGGAGTAATCATTCTGCTATTTGGAGAAAGTACAGGAACATAAAGGTCTTACTGAGTAATAACAAAGGACCATCCAGGCCTAATGTCGATGCTGTCAGTGGTGCCAAGGCACTTTCTCAGGGTGAGCGTTAGGGCTTTGTTAACCTGATATCCACAATGGCTCTCTCCACCTGGGCCTGGTGGGCCACAGTGCACTGCTCCTTGCTGAGGCTGGACCTCAGCAGCCTCTCAGGCTTGGGGGAGGACATGTACCTAGGAAGAACACTCTCTCCCAGAAGCTCTGTGAGAGGGATCTTCACAAACATTTTCAGACTCACCACACAGACAAAAGGGAGATCAGGATCTCAACATTCCCTATGTGATAAGGTCAAAACAAGGGCCTCCCCTTTTCAAAGTGAAAGAGTTCTACTAATTTCTCCCACTTAAATCAACATGCAGAAAAGCATAAGATAATAAAAGCTGCCCCTACTCATCCCGAGATAAAAGCACTATTAGTATTCTTTCAGACTTTCACACATATGTATACACAAACAGGACTATGCGGTGCACGTTCTTGCACAACAGCTTTTCTCTTTCAACAGCAGCCGAGGGCGCCCTGCCATGATATGGCCGCAGAACAGCCAAACCACAACTGACACTTTTAACCAGAAAAGTGAGAAACAGTGGCCTGATATGCGGAGCCTGCTGGATACCCCCAAACTCATTTTCCCTTATCCCCAGGATGGCAGCATTCTGAGCTACTGTGTGACTACTAAAGAGCATCTTCTCCAGCCTTGCTGCAGCTAAGTTCTGGCCAATACAAGAGCTGAAGTGTACCATATCCAGGTCACATCCTCAACATGCCTTCTTTTTATCCTGAGGGCTGGAAGACAGCTATGATGGTGAGCCATCTCAGACCATGCAGACAGGAGTGATACCCCAAGGACAGTAGAGGAAAGAGAGAGTACCTAGGCCCTGAGGACTTTATAGAACAGAATTTTTATATGAGAAAAAATAATTTTTCTTGTTTCAACCATTGTTAATTTGGATGTCTTAGCACAAGTAGCTTAATATACTAATCAAAACAAAGTCTCAAAAAGAGATTCACAGTTGTGTAGCTCTGAGCATTAGAGCTTCCCACAAACTCTTGAGAAAACATATACATTCCACAGAGGGGTAGAGATGCCCTCAGGCACAGCACTGGGGCAGGGCAATCAGTACTCATAGGGTACCACAACTTGGAGGCTAGAAGACAGTGCTCTAGCACCCCAAAGCCTGTATCCTCCACCCCTCAGGACTAGTCTGCTGGTGGGAAGCAGGCAGCAGAGGGCAGTCCTTTTCTATGAAAGGTTTGTGTACTCCAGTATGATGCTGCTCCTCTCTACAGCATACCAGTTAAGAGCACAGGCTCTAGAATCAGAAAGACTCGAGTCTGTACCCTGGTTATCCTTTAGTAGTTCTGAGAACTTGTGCAAGTTTTCATCTATAAACCACAATAATACTTCTCAAGTTTAAACAATATAAGGAAGTGCTTGACACTGTGTCTAGCATGTGGTAAACAATAAGTATTTCATTATCATACGCTAATTAAATGACAACTTTTAAAAGACTGTTACGATAAACCAACTGAAATCTGGAGATAGTTAGCTCATTTTAAAAAGGGCCCTTCTTTTCCGACCATGACTAATTTACATCCTTTAATTCAGGACGCTGACACTGCATTCTTTTTTTTTTTTTTTTTTTTAAGATGTTATTTATTTATTTGACAGAGAGAGACACAGCAAGAGAGGGAACACAAGCAGGGGGAGTGGGAGAGGGAGAAGCAGGCTTCCCGCCGAGCAGGGAGCCCGATGCAGGGCTCGATCCCAGGACCCTGGGATCATGGCCTGAGCTGAAGGCAGACGCTTAACGACTGAGCCACCTAGGCGCCCCTGACACTGCATTCTTAATGGCTCTGCTCTGTGAGGTGAAAAGTCTGACTTCAGCTCAACCTTCAGCTTGTTCATTACCCACTGTGGCATCAACAATCACGAATTAATCTAAATCTTTAACTCATTGTCTTGGTTTCCTAAAGCTTCCATAACAAATAGCTACAGACTGAATGGCTTAAAACAACACAAACTTATTATCTTACAGAAGTCCCAAATGGGTCTTGCTGGGCTAAAAAGCAAGGTGTTTGTATCCCTTCTGGAGGTTTTAGGGAAGAATCCATTTCCTCACCTTTTCCAGCTTCTAGAGGCTGCCTGCATTCATTTGCTTGCAGCCCCCTTCCTCCATCTTCAAAGTCAGGAGTGTAGCATCTTCAAGTCCCTCTCTGACTCTGACTCTTCTGCCTCCCTCCTCCCTGTTTAAGGACCCTTGTGATTACACTGAGCCCATCTAGATAATCCAGGATAATCTCTCCAAGTCAAAGTTAGTTAAGTAAGAAATTTAATTTTTCTCTGGCATGTAATCCAACATATTCATAGATTCTAGGGGTTGAAACATGGACATATTTGGGGGCCATTATTCTGTCTACCACACTTATGTATGTTTTCAGAAAAACTTCAACTGTCAGAGTTAGATGGAAACAGTGATGTTATTTTGATAGCAAGAGTGGAAAGAAGATCTAGTCAGGGAGAACACAGCCTCTACAGGGAGGTGTGTGCAATGTGCATATTGGGCCAGTAATTTGTTTTGCTCCATTGGACAACAGAAGTCAAACCCAAAATTACGGGGACAAAGAAAAAAAGCAAAATGAAAATAATAATTGTGGCCTCTGTATATTTTGAAAACTGATTCCTTTTAACGATGATAGCTATAAGTTCACTGCTATCTTAAAGACTCTAAGTAATTTTAAAAAATATGCTTCATTCTTAAGGAACTAAAGAAGAACATAATAAACCCCAAACAAGCAGGAGGAATGAATTAATATACAAAGCAGAGATTAAAAAAAAAAACAATAGGAAAAAAAAAATCAATAAAGCTAAGAGGTGGTTTTTTGAAAAGATCAACATAATTGACAAACCCCTTGTCTGGATGAACTAAAAAAAAAAAAAGACTCAAATAAAATCAGAAATGAAGGAGGGGACATTAGAACCAATGCCACAGAAATAAAGAGGATTATTAAAAAGTACTATGAACAGCTATATGCCAATAAAGTGGATAACCTTGAAGAAATGGATAAATTCCTAGAAACATACAACGTAACAAAACTGAGTATGAAGAAAGAGAAAACCCAAATAGACCTATAACTAGTATGGAGACTAAACCAGTAATCAAAAATCTTCCAGCAAAACTACTGGGTATTTACCCAAAAAATAGAAAAAAAATCAAAGGGATACATACACTCCCATGTTTATTGCAGCATTTACAATAGCCAGTTATGGAACCAGCCCAAGTGTCCATCGATATATGAATGGATAAAGAAGATGTGGTATATATATACCATATGCAATGGAATATTACTCATCCATAAAAAGAACAAAATCTTGCCATTTGCAACAACGTGGATGGAGCCAGAGAGTATAATGCTAAGTGAAATAAGCTATAGAAAGACAAATACTGTATGATTTCCCTCATATGTGAAATTTAAAAAACAACAAATGACAAAGGGAAAAAAAGAGAGAGACAAACCAAGAAAGAGACTCTCAAATATAAAGAACGAACTGATGGTTACCAGAGTGGAGATGGGTAAGGGGATGGATGAAAAAGGTGACAGGGATTAAAGAGTATACTTATTGTGATGAGCACGGAGTAATGTACAGAACTGTTGAATCGCTACATTGTACACCTAAAACTAATTTAACACTGTATGCTAACAATACTGGAATGTAAAGTTTTAATTAAAAAAAAAAAATCTCCCAGCAAAGAAAAGTCCTAGATCTAATAATAGCTTCACTGGTGAATTCTACCAAACACTTAAAGAACTAACATTAATCCTTCTCAAACTTTTCCCAAAAAATTGGAGGAAAAACTTATTCATTCTGTGAAGCCATCAATACCCTGATAGCAAAGCCAGCAAAGACACTACAAGAAAACTATAGACCAACACCCCTTATGATCGCTGATATAAAAATCCTCAACAAAATACTAGCAATATGAATTCAGCAGCATATTAAAAGGATTATACACCATAAACAAGAGGGATTTACTCCTGGAATTCAAGGATGATTCAACCTATGAAAATTGATGAAGTAATACATCACACAGTAACGAATGAAGGAAAATAACTCAGTGATCATCTCAACTGTTGCAAAAAAAAGAATATGACAAAATTCAATATACTTTCATGATAAAACTCTCAAGAAATTAAGTATAGATGGAAAGTACCTCAACATAATAAAGACCATATGTGAAAAGCCCACAGCTACCACCATACTCAAAATGGTGAAAGATGGAAAGCTTTTCCTCTAAGTTTAGAAACAAAACAAGGATGCTTGCTCTTACCACTTCTTTTCAACATTCATAGCCAGAACAATTAGGCAACAAAAAGAAAAGGCCTCCTAATTGAAAAGGTGTAAGTAAAATTGTCTTTGTTCACAGATGACATGATCTCATATGCAGAAAACTCTAAAGATTAAAAAAAAAGGCAGAATAAGTGAATTCAGCAAATTTGCATATACAGAATTAACACATGCAAAAATCAGTTGCATTTCAATACACTAACAGTGAATAATCCAAAAAGAAAACAATTCAATTTACAATAGCATCAGAAAGAATTAAACTTACAAATAAACCTAAACAAAAAGGTGAAAAACTTGTACACTGAAAACTACACACTTCTGTAAGAAATTAAAGACACAAATAAATGGGAAGTTAGCCCATGTTCATAGATTAGAAAACTTACATGTTTTTAAAACACCAATACTCCCAAAGCTATCTACAGATTCAATGCAATATCTATCAAAATCCCAATAGCATTTGTTGCAGAAACAGAAAAATCCATCCTGAAATTCGTATGGAATTTCAAAGAGCCCCAAATAGCCACCAATCCTGAAAAAGAACAAAACTGGAAGATCGTACTAGAGTTCTTCAGAGAAACTTAACCAATAGGAAAGAGATACATACACAAACACACATACATGTATATACACACACACAGACGCACATATGAGATTTATTACAGGAATTGGCTCATGCGATTATGGAGGCCAAGAAGTCCAGGATCTGTCATCTACCAGAGAACCAGAAAAGCCAGTGGTATAGTTCAGTATGAGTTTGAAGGCCCAAGAACTAGGAGCTCTGAGATCAGAAGGCAGGAGCAGATGGATGTCTCAGCTCTCAGAGCACTAATTCATCCTTCCTTCCCCCTTTTGTTCTACTCAAGGCCTCAGCGGATTGGATGATACCCAACTCACTGGTTAAGGCCATCTTCTTTACTCAGTCTCCTATTCAGATGCTAATCTCTTCCAGAGACATCCTTATAGACACAGATATCTGGGCATTCCCTTAGCCCAGTCAAGTTGACACGTAAAATTAACCATCAGAAGGACTCATACTTTCTGATTTCAAAACTTACTACAGGGGCATCTGGGTGGCTCAGATGGTTGGGCTTCTTGCCTTCAGCTCAGGTCATGATCTCCGGGTCCTGGGATTGAGCCCCACATCGGGCTCCTGGCTGGCTCAGCAGACAGCCTGCTTCTCCCTCTGCCTCTCCCCCTGCTTGTGTGCTCTCTCTGTCTCTCTCTCAAATGAATAAATAAAATCTTTAAAAAAAAACTTACTACAAAACTACAAGTGTGGCAAGGATATGGAGAAATTGGAACCCTTGTACACTGTTGGTGGGACTGTAAAATGGCACAGTGATATGGAAAACAGTATGGTTATTCCTCAAAAAATTAAAAATAGAATTACTATAAGATCCAGCAATGCCGGGATGCGTGGGTGGCTCAGTCAGTTAAGCATCTGCCTTCAGCTCAGGTCATGATCTCAGGGTCCTGGGATCAAGTCCCGCATCGGGCTCCCTGCTCAGCGGGGAGCCTGCTTCTCCCTCTGCCCCTCCCCCTGCTTGTGTTCTCTCTCTTTCTGACAAATAAACAAAATCTTTAAAAAAAAAATTAAAAAAAAAAAGATCCAGCAATGCCACTTCTGGGTATATATCCAAAAGAACTGAAAGCAGCATCAGAGAGGTATTTACACACCCATGTTCACTGCAGCATTACTCACAAGAGCCAAGAGGTAAAAACAACTCAAGTGTTTATCAATGGATGAATAAATAAACAAAAAATGGTATATCCATATAATGGAATATTATTCAGCCTTAAAAAGGAAGGAAATCCTGTCATATGCTACAACATGGATGGCCATTGAAACCATTATGCTAAGTGAAAGAAAGCGTCACAAAAGACAAACACTGTATGATTCTACTTATATAAGACCCTGAACATAGTCAAATTTAGAGAAACAGAAAGTGTAATGGTGGCTGCCAGGGGCTGGGGGCAGGAGGAAAGGAATAAGGAGTTTTGTAATGGGTACAGAATTTCAATTTTGCATTATGAAAAAGTTTTGGAGATCTGTTGTATAACAATATGAATAAAGCCTTAATGAATTGTACACTTAAAAATGTAAAATGTATAAATTTTATGCTGTACTTTACAATAAAAAAATTTTTTTTAAATATGCTTCACTACATCTTGACAATTAAAACTAAAATCTGGACCCTAGTATCCTTTAAGCCATTCCTTCCAGAGGAAAACTCTATTACCAAATGCTGTACTTGTGGACCCAGGACCAAATCCTTCCCACTCACCTTCCAACTCACCTTCGTTTCGGTGCCCTAATGAAGAGCTCACAGAGGAGCCTGCCCTGCTCATCCTTATAGTCTCGAATGGTATTGTACAGTTCATGGCATACAGCAATCTATACACAGGAAAAGGTGAAAAAAATCACCAGAAACGTGAATAGAAAGCCAGTGTACGTATAAGGATTATCCTTAATAAAAACATACTCATAAAAAGTAGAGAAGAAAATGGACAAATCCGCAAGTTCCCCACAGGAACCCAAGTCTGAAATATGCTGACAATATCTCCTTTAATTTAAAATAATTTTAGGGGCGCCTGGGTGGCTCAGTCGTTAAGCGTCTGCCTTCGGCTCAGGTTGTGATCCCAGGGTCCTGGGATCGAGCCCCGCATCGGGCTCTCTGCTCAGCAGAAAGCCTGCTTCTCCCTCTCCCACTCCCCCTGCTTGTGTTCTCTCTCTTGCCATGTCTCTGTCAAATAAATAAATAAAATCTTAAAAAAAAATAATAATAATTTTAACTGCTTAGGGGCACCTGGCTGGCTCAGTCAGAAGAGCATCCAACTCGGGGCGCCTGGGTGGCTCAGTCGTTAAGCATCTGCCTTCGGCTCAGGTCATGATCCCAGGGTCCTGGGATCGAGCCCCGTTATCAGGCTCCCTGCTCAGCGGGAAGCCTTCTCCTCCCTCTCCCACTCCCCCTGCTTGTGTTCCTGCTCTCGCTCTCTCTCTCTCTGTCAAATAAATAAATAAATAAAATCTTAAAAAAAAAAAAAAGAAAAGCATCCAACTCTTGATCTCAGGGTCATGAGTTCAAGCCCCACATTGGGTAAAAAAAAAATTTTAACTGATTAAACATCTTGGTATCTTTCATCAGATTTATGCTACTCGTGACTGTTCTTTTCTCTTAAGCTAAATCAGTTCATATCACTCTCTTGGTTAAAATCATTCAAAAGAGGAGCTTCTTATTACTGAGAGAATAAAATCTAAACCCCTAACATTGACCATGGAGTATGTAGGGTTAACTACATACTGTGGCTGGGCAGACTTTGCCAGTCTCCTTCTCCCCTTGACCATCTTTCTATAATCACAACACAACAAACGCATTCCTGACCTAGCTCCTCTGCATCGGGTCCCTCTGCCTGGAACACCCTTTTCCAGAACTCTGTAGGGCCAGTGCCTTCCCATCACAGAGAAATCCCTCAAGGTTTGGGCCCAAGCAGCCAAATCACCCAAACTTTTTTCCTTAGCATTTATCATTAGCTGAGGGTACTTTATTATCTATTTGTTCATCTGTTTACATTCTGCTTCTGCCACAGTAGAATCTAAGCTCCATGTGAAAAACTGCTTGTCTTACACATGGCTATATCCCAACCATCAGAATAGCGAGTGCTTGGCACATGACAAGCACAGTTATTTGAATGGATATATGATGCAACATACTAATATTTTCTTTTTTTTTTTTTGGTCAGAAGGTATAAACTTCCAGTTATTATAAATAAGTGCTGGGGATGTAACATACAACATAACTATACTTAACACTGCTACTGTATATTTGAAAGTTGTCATAAGAGTAAATCCTAAAAGGATTATAGAAAAACAACATTATAAGGAAAACATTTTTTTTGGTCATCTATAGGAGATGATGGATATTAAACTAATTGTGGCTTCATTTCATAATATATATAGGTCAAATCATTATAAGGTACACCTTGAACTTATATAGTTTTATATGTCAATTACATCTCAATAAAACTAGAAAAAAATTTTTGTGCATATTTCTATTACACTGTCTGCCACTCTCTGATCTGTAGAATTCATAAGCCCATTTGGTTTTTTTTTTTTCCCCCATTTGGTTATTTTTAATTAGAATTAAGTGCTTTGGCAGATTACACTTTTATAAAAAGACCTTTTCAACAAAACAGAAATAACTTTATGCAAATTTCTTATTCTAAATGTATTCCGAGTAATTACTTTTTTTGAGTTCTTTTTTTTTTCTTAAAAGATTTTATCTATTTATTTGACAGAGAGACAGAGAGAGAGAACAGGTAGGCAGAGAGGCAGGCAGAGGGAGAGGGAGAGGCAGGTTCCCCGCCGAGCAGGGAGCCCGATGCGGGGCTCGATCCCGGGGACCCTGGGATCATGACCTGAGCCGAAGGCAGCCGCTTAACCGACTGAGCCACCCAGGCGCCCCTTTTTTTGAGTTCTTAAATATTTATTTTATTTTTAAAGTGTATTACTCGGGGACACCTGGGTGGCTCAGTTGGTTGGGTGTCTGACTCTTGGTTTTGGCTCAATTCATGATCTCATGGTTGTGGGATTGAGCCCCAAGTCAGAATCTGCGTGCTTAGTGTGGAGTCTGCTTTTCCCTCTCCCTCCCCCTCGGCCCTCCCCTGACCCCCTGCTCTCTCTCTCTCTCTCTAAAATAAATATTATGGAATCTTAAAAAAAAAAGTATTATTAAAGTATAACTGACATACAATATTATATTAGTTTCAGATGTACAACGTAATGATTCAACAATTCTATACATTGTTCAATGCCCACCACAGTAGGTGTAATCCCTGTCACTATATAATGTTATTACAACATTGTTGACTATACTCCTTATGCTGTACTTTTCATCTCTGTGACTTATTTATTTTATAACTGGAAGTTTGTACCTCTTAATCCCCTTCACCTACTTCAGCCACCCTCCACCCACCATTATTTCTTAAATTTTAACTGTTAAGACTGTTGGCTAAATATATGCTTTCCATAAAAGAAAGATTAAGAATATTTTTTTTTTTTTAAGATTTTATTTATTTGACAGAGAGACACACCGCGAGAGAGGGAACACAAGCAGGGGGAGTGGGAGAGGGAGAAGCAGGGAGCCTGATGCGGGGCTTGATCCCAGGACCCCGGGATCATGACCCAAGCTGAAGGCAGACGCTTAACGACTGAGCCACCCAGGCGCCCCGAAAGATTAAGAATATTAAGCCAGAGGAAAAAGAAGTGTATCTTAACTGCTGAACTGTGTGATGCAAGTTACTCACAGGATCTACAGTTGGAAGATTGGAAAGTCTCCTCCTTTTCCTGCTTGGGCCTGGTGTGGATACAGAATGGTGCCCATCATCAAAGTCCCCGCTGACACTACTGGATGGCGAGGTAGCTCTTCTTCTCTTGGAACCCATGGAATCCAACTTCTTCTATAAGAAATAATCAGCCATGTTCTTATACTTAAATTTAGACACTGCCACCAAGCCCTCAGCTAGGCACTTGCTACCCCGATTCTGGTTCATGTAGGAGGATATTTTAACCGTTGTAAAGAAACTTAACTGTCAGTTTTTTCAGTGGAAGTTCTGCACTTTGTTGCTTCAGCCCCTTCACTTACCAGAATACTACACTTTCAACTCGGATAGGACAAACTCAACAAAAGTATACCCATTTATATGTCACCAAGTCTAAATGACCCAATCATGTCTGGTCCCAAATTTACTCATCAATGGACTTTGAAAACCTACATGTAGGGGTACGCCAGTGTGGAGGTATTGATCCCTCAGCCCCTGAGGCAGCGAGGCAGGCCTCAGGGACAGAAGCCCCAAGGCAGTCACCTCTGCAGTCAGCAGCTTCATCTGTTTTCCCCAGTATGTCTAACAATTCTGATCATTTTCCAGGTGGGCCATGATGTGGAAAAAAATAGAAATCAGTACCTGAGGCAAATGAGTAGTGCCCAAGTGTAGGGGACAGAGGACAATTAACCTTCTAGCATTTTAGATGAACTCTAAAATTAACACACTGAAAATGAATTTTCTCCATTCATTAAAGAAGGCCACAAAACATATCCCTGGAAAACACTTAATGTGACTTACCATACCTATGTCAAAGTAGTAAACTATTTTGAAACTTTTCTGTCAATCAGACTGACCTCCTTTTCAGTTATACGAGGTATTCTAGCCCCATGAATTTTGAAATCATAGCTTTAAGTTTCAGCAGGTGACTTGGAATAGTACCTCACAGGGGAACCTTTAGATCCTAGTTGGCCTTTCAGAAACACATAAATATTTGCTGTCAGGTAGGCTGTCTAGTAGCTAATGTTAACACAAATTTACAAATATACATATTTGACTGTAACACAAAAAATGCAACCATTGAAATGATCTGCTACAGCTAGAGGGAAAGGGTATATACCTGAGAAGGTCCTATGATGCTTATACAATTTAACAACAGTATCAAATAGTATACTGTGACTTCAAAGGTCTCTCTCCAAAGCTAAAAGAAAAAACTGATCCCAGTTTCACTCATCAACATTCAACGTCAGTAAACTAAGACACCAGCAGCTGAAAGAATGGGTTGCCAGTAGGTATAGAGAGAAAAATTGGGGATCTCCAGGGAACAGAAAGGAGGAGCAAAACAAACCAACAAACAGAACATTCTGGTAACCAACTAAGAAACAAGGAATCTCCTATCTCTTCCTCTGAACTACGGTCCACATGGTATTTAAAAACAGCCTACCATGACAATATTCCTTCCTCTAGGCTTTGGTTTGTTATACAGTATACTAGTTTGCAATTGGCTACAACTGGCTAAAAGGTTCAAAGGGCTTAGGCCAAGGACAGCCAAGTGTTGCTGATTTTTTTTTGTTTCATAAAAGGCTGATAAACTGGCCTCAATTAAGAGGAAGAAACTAAGGACCAAACCTCAGTAAACAAGCTATGACAAGGACACAAGTGAATTTGATGAACATGACAAGGGAATCTTTATGGGAAGGATTAACAAAATTTAAAAAAAAAAGGGAAGGGAAGAGACAAGGAAGGACAGAAAAGAGAAAAGGTGTAGATGATCAGTAATTTACCAGCTTTACCAGAGCACAACCAGCGCCTCGAAAAGCCAGTCTCCTCATTATGTCTGAAGGCCAAGTGAAGCCAGTGGGAGAAGGCAGGGCTTTAGAAGTGCTGATTCAGTGTTAATATATTCAAAACTGAAAGAGAAGAACAAGGCAGAGAAAGGGGAAATAAAGAAGAAAGGTCAGAAGGAGTAAAAATGAGTACGAATAGATAGAAAACATTCAAGTAGAACTGCTAAAGAAAGAGAACTGGAGAAAATAGCCGTATTAGTTCTCTTGTGCCAAACTGCTGCAAAGGCTCAGGCACTAATAGTACCTGACATTTCTTTCCATTTTAAAACCAAATGCTTTTCATATGCTTAAAGATGGCTCACTGGGATTCCCCTTTACTCACATGGAATGACTGTCAATTCCAGGAATGAAGCATGCCTGCCCAAATGCCCCCTAGTCAATAAGAGCAGAGTTCAATCACAGAGCTGGAATGGAGAGGCTTTTAAAATGGCACTGATTACAGTCACATGTCCAAAAGTCTGACAATCAATAAATTACAGTGGAAGGCTCACATGTGACACCAAGTGTTGGCAAGCTGGAACAAACCAAGAATGGCTCATGTGAACAGAGTCTGGAAAACTCCTCCCCCCCTAAAAAAAATTCAGAGAAAGACATTTCTTTCCAAAAGTTCTATCAGCATTGGAAAGACACCACACACAAATTTTAAAAAATTAAAAACAAAGCCTTCTATCATTTTGGCAGGTGATCAAAATTACCTTCAGAAATAATCCACTGAAAAGCAAATGACAAAAAACTGTAAATCGTTGGTGTGTATACGTATACCAGTTTAGACCACACAATATCCAAAACGCCTTAAATCATTAACTTTCTCTGCTAAAACAAGAAAAAGATGTAACTTAAGGGTAATTTTCAATTATTTTCTTATCCAAAGGACGTTTTAAAATGTAATTTGGAAGTTTGGCAATAAAGGCAACGTGGCCAGATAGGTGGGAGAAGCAACAGGACTTGAGCTCAGAAGACCAGAATGTTGAGTCCCAAGTCCTCCACTTTGAATTATCTGTTTGATGTTGCTTGAGTCACAACCTCTCAGAGCTGTTTCTTCACTTCTAAAATGAGAACAGTCAGGTGTGCATATCTGCCTTAGATTATTGGAACTGTGAAATGTTCATGAAATCACTTTGAAACTTCAAAGCAGGACAAAGAAGTTTCAACTCTAGGATTAAATGCTCCCTGGGAACAGGAATAGCACTTTATTCATTTTTGTAGCTCTAGCTTATAGAATAGTATCTGGTAGGGACGCCTGGGTGGCTCAGTTGTTAAGTGTCTGCCTTCGGCTCAGGTCATGATCCCAGGGTCCTGGGATCGAGTCCCACATCGGGCTCCTTGCTCAGTGAGGAGCCTGCTTTTCCCTCTCCCTCTGCTGCTCCCCCTGCTTGTGCTCTCTCTCTCTCTAACAAATAAATAAAAATCTTAAAAAAAAAAAAAAAAAGAATAGTATCTGGTATGAGTGATCAATTTATCTTTTTAATAAACACATTAAAAGTACACATTAAGTGGGACATTAAAAAAAGTCTGTGTGGTTTAAAAGGACTGTGAGCATGCCTTTAGCAATTCTTTTGCCATGAAGAGGAAATAGATTCTGGAGCTAATAAAATACAGGTTTTTAAAATGGCACTGATTACAGTCACATGTCCAAAAGTCTGACAATCAATAAATTACAGTGCACACTAATGAATAATTTTTAAAATGTGCAACTGGGAAAATACTGACTCATTATACCCACATGGTATATGCTGACAGTTTATAAACTTTTCGTACTCTCCTCTATTTCTCGTGATACTCAATACTGTAATACATGGTTAGAACAAGAATCTTGGAAAACAGGATGATTTGAAGGAGAAAAAAACCATAATCCTTCTTTCTAGGGAAAAAAACACCCTTAACATTGGCATTCACAGCTTTTTGTATTTATTCTATGCCTTAGTTGCTTATTTTTTTAAACAAAAGTGTTAAATCATATGTATTATTTTGCACCTTGTATTTTAACTTAGGATTCTTCCAAGTCAACATTCTTCCACATGTTAGATGGCTTGATAATAGCCTATCATATATATACCAAAATACACTAATCTTGGGGTTTTTGGGTAGAATATTAATATTTGAGGTACACCCAAAGCCAAAGAAAGCGATAAAGGCCCTTCAATTTATCCACACATTGGTTACTGTTTTAAATTGGAAATACTTCTTCAAAAGATACTTTCCTATCTTCTTTTGAATCTTAAAGTACCGACATCTGTTAACAAATAATAAAGCAAAATCATACTACTCTTAATGGAAAAACATCACTTCAAAATCACTTTTGAGGAGCCCTAGTTTTTTGGAATATAAGTTAGTAAGAATGTTTTATTCCAACATATGTTCTATAACCATAGTAATAATTTCTATATCTGCTATACTGTATATTTGCCATTTGGTTTTCAGTATTTCTTCTACATTTTGCCAATCTTATTTAAATCACCAATATCTGCTCTATCACAAAACTACATTTCTTTCAGTAAAAAAAATCTTAAGAGGTGGAAAATTATTAAAAACCAGGAAACGCAGTTTTAAAACCTCGATTTTTTTTCGTGGTGCTGCAGAAACATGAGATACTTAAATATCTAGCCTTTACTATAAATACAAGTCCCATTGATAAAAACATTCGGTCTGAACACAGTCATCTAGAAAATGTAAAAAAAAAAAAAAAAAGAAAGAAAATTTAAAAAAATTTTTTCACTAGTTGAGTTTGCGTCCGAACCGTCAAGAAACAACAAAAAAAAGGAGGCCCTGACCTGCGGAAGAAATGAAAGACTTTCCGGACCTGTCACTGGTACGGGGACTAAGGGAAACGTTGACAGCTTTGAAGCTGCCCGCGACGAGTGCTCGGCCAGCCGCAGGGGCGGGAAAGAGAGAGCGAGGAGTTTCCGGGCCGTGGCGCGCCTTTGTCCCGGCCGGCAGGTGCGGCAAGGCTGCCTGGCCGTCCCGACGCCCGCCGCCGTGCCCCGCCCCGCGCGCCCGGCCCGACCGGCGCGTCCCCACGGCCGGGGCGGGGCCTCCGCCGCTGCTCCCGCCCGCCCGGGCCCACACAAAGGCCCGGCAGCCGGCCGAGAAGGAGCGGCCCCGCCCGCCCCGAGCCCGGCCTTACCCAGCCGCTCCGCCGCCTGCAGCCCCGGCCGCGGTCGCCGACCGCCGCGCCCCGCCCCGTGGCCGCCACGGCTGCTGCTATTGCTCCTCCGGCTGTGGCCGCTGCCGTCTCTCCAGCACCCGCCGCCCTCACCGCCCTCACCCCTCCCGGTGCCGCCGCAAAACCAGTCCCGCGGCCGCCAAGCGAACCCGGCTCCGCACGACACTGCGTGCGCGCGCACGCGAACGGACGGCGGCGCTCTTTACGGCGGTAGCGTCAGTGCGTGACGCTCGAGCTTGGCCGCAATTTACACGTGGCTGTGGTGGAGGCACGTTGTTGTTGCTGCTGCCCTTACACTCACTGCCGGCACTGCCCTTGCCACTACCAGTATGAAGCGACCGAGTGAGTGGGGTTGGGGAGCGGGTGTGGAGGGACCTCTGTCTCTAATGGTTGACGAACCACCGGGGCGCTCTTATGTGGGAGTGGGGGAGCCTGTGGGTAGGCCGTCGCGCTGGTCCCCAGTAGAAGCGAGGGTTGGAAGGCCCCACGCTGACCGCCGGCCTGTTTTACGAAAGGAAAACAAAAGTGAATTTCACTGGGGCGCTTGGGTGGTTCAGTCGGTAAAGCGGCTGCCTTCGGCTCAGGTCATGATCCCGGGGTCCTGGTATTTAGCTCTGCGTGGACTCCTTGCTCAGCGGAGAGTCTGTTTCTCACTCTGCCTCTGCCCTTCCCCTTGTTCTGTGTCAAATAGTCTTTAAAAAAAAAAAAAAAAGAGACGGAGGGAGTCTTTGACAGAGTACAAGCAGGGAGAGGGAGAAGCAGGTTCCCCGCTGAGCAAGGAGCCCCATGCAGGACTCCATCCCAGCACCCTGGGACCATGACCTGAGCCAAAGGCAGACGCTTAACCAACTGAGCCACCCAGGCGCCTAAATAAATAAAATCTTCAAAGAAAAAAAAAAGTGAAGATGAAGCCTGGGCCTCCTGCGTAAACAGTGTCTGAGCCAGGTTGCGGGCCCAGCGTTTTCCTCCCTTGGCCCACGTTCAGTCTGGCCCTAGCGAGGTCTTGAGTGCCGCCTCTGAAATCCACTGTCAGGTCCTAACTTGTGATTCACGGTGTGTGACAAGAAGTGCCTGCCGTTTTGGGTCTCATGCTCCTGTGTGCGATTTCAGTCTACTCTGGGAAGAGGGGGCGTAAGGAAGCTGGGCTCTGCTCCGGATATACTGTGTCAAATTGTCCCGAGGTTTTAGAATGGCCTACATTTATTATCCACCATATATGATTCTTAAATTAGGCTTGAGAGTTAATTGCTAAATGGGAAAAGGGACGTGACCCCCGAGCAGTCACTAAAAACTAAACAAATGGATCCCTTGTGTCTAATTGTTTTGCGATGGGTTTTTTTGTAGAGTTGAAGAAAGCAAGTAAACGCATGACCTGCCATAAGCGGTATAAAATCCAAAAAAAGGTAAGTGCTCTGCTTGGAAGAGCTATATTAAAATAATGCAAAACTGATTTCTGCTCCACCTCTCCTCCACTGGGAGCTTTGGATTAATAGGATTTCACCTCATGAAATTGAGGTTAAATAGACTGTCCGTGGGCACAAGTTCTTAGACATCAGGAGTATAGCTGTGGGAAAGTGCAGTAATTTGGTGATAAGTCTATAAACTCTGATCAACATGTTAATGTCTGCAAAGAGTCTCCTGATGACATTTTTTTTTGCCGTTTTATACATAAATATGTATGCTTTCTATATGGTTACAAGTTAACTTTCCTAGGTTATCTTATACGTATAACCAATTTTAGCCAGGTACTCACAAGAATTTTTATCATAATAGGTTCGAGAGCACCATCGAAAATTGAGGAAGGAGGCTAAAAAACGGGGTCGCAAAAAGCCTAGAAAAGACCCAGGAGTTCCAAACAGTGCTCCCTTTAAAGAAGCTCTTCTTCGGGAAGCTGAGCTAAGGAAACAGCGGGTAAGATGTTAACTCAAACTTTGAACAAGTGATGTGTGGGTATGTGTAGCTTTTCAAAGTAAAATAACACCAGATTGCTTTGGCTCACCCATTTCTCTTACGGCTTGGACACAGCTTGAAGAACTAAAACAGCAGCAGAAACTTGACAGGCAGAAGGAACAGGAAAAGAAAAGAAAACTTGAAACTAACCCTGGTGTTAAGCCGTCTAACTTGGAACCTGTGAAGAAGGTAGGATTAAGTATCTTTGTGAATGAGGGTTCTGACGTAGATGTAAAAACACATACCCGGGGCAGGGGCTGCTGTGCCTCTTGGACGGAGAGTTCCAACTCTCTTTTACTAATAGAAATATGGAGAATCAGGTTGCACCTAAAGTGCTAATTTTGTGTCCTTTTTCCCTTGTCTTTATCTTGCAGGAATTTGGGCAGGGCAAAGCTAAGGACAAACCCAAGTCGGGCAAACAGAATCCGAAGAAGTTGTATTGTCAGGAACTTAAAAAGGTATTTTAGTCTAGGTCAGTGTCTAAAAATGGTAATGAGGTTGAAAAGGCTAGAGTTCTTTTTTGACACCAACCCTGTAAATGTGGAAGTGGAGTTCACTTGAGCTAGATGAATCCTTTAGCAAGTTGACTTATTCCGCTTTTTAGTTTTTATTTTTATTTCTTTATTGTGGCTTATTCTACTTAGGGCCTTTTCTGTTTAACTGAAATATTCTTAAGGTTTAAAATTTTTGCACAGGAACAGTTCCCTATAAGCTTCATTTACGTTGATAGTGGTTTTTTAAAATAGAGGAAAATACATTAGAGCAAGTAGTGTGGAAACAATACTCTGTTGAAACCTAAGTGAAGTCAAGGGAGTGTCTTGGCATAGTTGCTCCCCAGAACTCCCATCCCCAATACCCGTTTTCCCAGGCTCACTCCCCTCTGAATAGAACATGACTGCTGCTCAGCAGCTCTTGGCAGGGCCAGGGGGGGCCTGTCAAACTATGTAATTCACTATTGGAGGGTTATAGATTCAGACAGTGGAGGTATTTCCACTTTTGAAATCCACTTTGATGGGAGACCAGAGGCTTCCAAGCAAACCTATATTTTACTTTCCTGTGAGAAATGATGAACATGTGAACATTCTTCATGCCAAGGTGAAGACGTAAGATCCAACTCTGAGCTCACCCTGCTGCAAAGTGGAAAATGTCAGTATACTTGTATGGAGGGTGTTGTCAGAGCAAGCGATGCTCCTCTGATAGTTTCTGCCTTGACAGGTGATTGAAGCCTCAGATGTTGTGCTGGAGGTGCTGGATGCCAGAGATCCACTTGGTTGCAGGTGTCCCCAGGTAGAAGAGTCCATTACCCAGGATGGACAGAAGAAGCTGATACTTGTATTAAATAAATCAGGTGAGCAAAGGGATGCCTTTTATGTTCCATATGCACTAGTGAGGTATGAGGAAAATATGTGAGCAGTCTGATTTTCACTGAAGACTGATAAGATCCAACTCTGACCTCAGTAAAGCCAGTGCATATGGTCTTGTTGCCAAAGACAGTGCTGGGCAATGGGATGGAGGTATTTTCTGTAAGTGATTAGCAGGTTTCTACTGTTCTTTTGCCATTCAGTACTTACCATCTTGTATTATTTAAGAGTGTAAGGTTCTCTACTTAGCTTACTGTGCAATATATTGCACATAGGAAGTGATGGTAGTTTGCCATATTCCCCGTATCTGCATAAAGTCTATATATGACAATATTTATATGAAGTGCACTTAGGAAGCACTGGTTTGAGCATCAGGGCCAGGAAAACCCAGAATAGAGACTTGTGAAGCAGAAAGTAAGAATGGCATTCAGTTACTGTTGGTAACTCTCAGGTAACATAGCTGATTTTGGAAACACAGCTCTAGAGTTAAGCTTGTAGGGTCATAATCTACAGGTTGACTTAATTCTGAAAGGGTGAGCCGTGCAGAAGGGAATTGAAGAGATACTGAGGTGTAGATACTGAACTGTTAAGATAAGGGCAGCATGGTAGGGAGCTTACCCTCTTCCCATCTTCCATTTAAATCCTTTTGAAAAAACTGAAGAGGCAAACCAGAGTAAAATCCAAAGTTTATCAGATAGTGCATATTCATGTCAACAAAGTGACATGTGTCTTGTTCCTAATCCCTATTAGATTTGGTACCAAAGGAGAATTTGGAGAACTGGCTAAATTATTTGAAGAAGGAATTACCAACAGTGGTGTTCAGAGCCTCAACAAATCTGAAGGACAAGGGCAAGATAATCAAGGTACTCTTTCAGTCAGTGGTGGGAAGTATGGTTCTTTCAGATTTTGGATGGCTGAAATATGATGAGTTTATAAGATCTTGATTAAAAAATGAGAACTCAAAGATCCAACTCTGATTTCATCCAGAGATAATCTGAAAGATAATAGTGTGGTGATTTTAATAGCTGGGCTCTAGAGCCAGATTGCTTGGGTTTTATCGGGTGGGTTATCAGAAGTAGTTAAACTGATTATATGGAATTTTAGCATTTGAAGGTAAGGAAGAGAGCTCCATGCAAAAGCGAAGTCTGTGTTGGGAAAGACGGCCTTTGGAAGCTTCTCAGAGGTTTTCAGGAGGCTTATGGCAAAGCCATTCAGGTTGGAGTAATTGGTGAGTTTCAGTTCAACACACTTTGTCTTCTCTCTTAAGTGCCAAGGTTTTATTCATGTTAACAGTGTCTTGGGTTGGTGCTCAATAAAGGGCTTATTCAAACATTAGCTTCTTGCCCACTTCATCAAACACAAAAATTTTAATTGCTGCCTATTTCAGTACTCTGCACTGTAGGAAGTTGACTTCTGAAAGTTCCTGGTTTATCTGAATTAATCATCTTTTCCTGCTCTTTGATTACTTGTGCAAGAAATGAAGATGCTAAGATTGGTCTTAGTGTTGAAGTGAAGACACTCAGATCCAACTCTGATCTTGCTGCAAACATCAGGCAAGCCTAAGGCAGTGGAAATTTTATAATTACCAATACATAATGCCTTTTGTTCTGTGGATTTCCCATTTGTAGGTTTCCCAAATGTGGGGAAAAGCAGCATCATCAATAGTTTAAAACAAGAACGGATATGTAATGTTGGTGTATCCATGGGGCTTACAAGGTAAAGTGAGTTCTTCCATAATTGTGATATTTCATTATAAATGAGTAAATAATTATTTTGTTTTGGATAGCTTAAGGAAGACCATTTTCTATTTTTACTTTAGAGGTGTCAGTGAAAGGAACAGGGTTAAGTCAGTGCTAGACTTAGGGAAGAATTGATTAGAGTGGAATAGCTCACATCTAGTTTGAAAGACAAGCAAATAGATTGAGAGAAGGGGAAGCTGCCTCAGAAGGGATGCTTGAACCCAATTCTGAATTGAAGTCAGCCAGGTGGGGGCACTTGGGTGGCTCAGATGGTTAAGCGTCTGCATTCTGCTCGGGTCATGATCTCAGGGTCCTGGGATCGAGCCCCACATCGGGCTCCCTGCTCCGTGGAAAGCCTGCTTCTCTCCCTCCTTCTGCCACTCCCCTTGCTTGTGTTCCCTCTCTTGCTATGTCTCTTTGTCAAATAAATAAATAAAAAATCTTAAAAAAAAAAAAAAGCCAGCTGGAGGGGAAATTTTCATGGCAGAGGAAATAGCATGTGTTTAGGGCAACACATAAGCTCTAACATGTAGTGTTTCTCTTTAGTAGGGGAGGAACACTGTTAGAGTTTCAGATGAACATGAAGCAAATGATGATAAACTGGATCTGACAGACTGTGCTGAGTTTGTTCAATCCAACCCTGAGCTTCGTGTTGTCTCTCATCCTTCAGGTAAACCAGTGCTCCTATCAGTTACCATCCCTCTTGTTCCAGGTGCATGCAGGTTGTCCCCCTGGACAAACAAATCACAGTCCTAGACAGTCCAGGTTTTATTGTGTCTCCACTTAACTCTGCCAGCACACTTGCTCTGAGAAGTCCAGCAAGTATTGAGGTGGTGAAACCAGTGGAGGCTGCAAGTGCCATCTTGTCCCAGGCTGATGCTCGACAGGTAGAAGAACCCCCTTCCCTTGAGTTCTGTCTTCTCTTTCATCATAAGCATTTTAAGTAGAAGATTTTCAAGGTTTGTTTTGTTTTGTTTTTTTACACTATATCACATGAATGACCTTTTTGGTTTTTCTTTTTTTGAAGGTAGTACTGAAATTTACTGTTCCAGACTTTAAGAATCCTGTGGAGTTTTTTACATCACTTGCTCAGAGAAGAGGATTGCACCAAAAAGGTGGAAGTCCAAATTTAGAAGGTGCTGCCAAACTGATGTGGTCGGAGTGGACAGGGTAACACTTCTTTCTCGTGGCATTTTGAGGATCACATGGAATGAAGGAACTGATTTTTGACAAATCTTGTTTTTAATACCAGTGCTTCCTTAGGTTACTATTGCCATCCCCCTACATCCTGGACTCCTCCACATTTTAATGAGGGCATTGTGACAAAGATGAAACAGGGCCTTAATCTGGAAGAACTGGAAAAGAACAATGCACACAGCATACGTAGTAAGCAAGTCTTGTGTTTGCAGTCTTCATTAGCTGACAGGCAAATAAAAGGTCTCCTCTGTTTACATGAGCACTGTGTTCCTTCCCTAGCTATCAGGGGCCCTCGTTTAGCCAGCAGCATCCTTTTCCAGTCTTCGGGTCTGACAAATGGAATAATTGAGGAAAAGGACATACCTGAAGAACTGCCAAAACAGAAAGAGAAGCAGCAGGAGGAGGGGGAGAACTACAATGACCTTGACAGTGACCAGGAAAGTGTTGAAGCAGCAGCTGGTGTAAGTGTTGCATGAGTTACTTAAGCTGAAGTAAGTTTTCTAGCATTATAATGTCTAACAAATGGGAAGGGGCCAAAGGGAAAAATTAAACAGTTCATAACAGATTACAAAAAAAACTCCTTAAGATTTAAGTATTTAAGGCTTGCAATCATTAGTCTTAATTTTGTGTGTCCCATTATGTGTAACTTCAGAGTCTTTTTCCAGATATGCAATTCCTTGGATTAATGAACAGACAAGGGCTACTAATCTTGTACCATTTCTCTTTGTCCCACAGGAAAAGAGCTTAGACATGTCTGGGGCAGAAGAGGCCTGGGAGGCACTGCCTGAGGAGTCTCAAGCAGGTGGGGCAACTTGGGTGGAGGGATTTACTAACAAAGCAGCATGGTATGGAATTGCCTTTTTTTTTTTTAAACCTCTTTTCTTTCCTCCAATATAGATGAGTCCGCACCATCTTACATGTCAGATAAAATGACTGAAGAGGAAGATGATGCTTACGACTTCAGCACAGACTATGTATAACAGAACCTTGTCCTTTTATAAGGTGGCTTCTTAACATTTTGAACAGACTGCTAAGCTGTTGTGTGTTATGTACCAGTTTGTTACAATATGATGTAAACTGTAAATTTTGTAAGTATGTATCATATATTCATTTTAAAAAATAAGGCAATGTAGAAAGTGTCTAAGTTCTAGAAGAAGACCACTCCTCTCTTACATGATGAGTGAATAGAAGTATAGTTAATTATCTGGAAGCAAAAAATCAGATACCTATTGAAAAATGTAGGTTTCACTTTATTAACAGATCAGACCACAGGTTAAGGTCACAAAATTAAAACCAAGCAGCAGTGTTGAACTAGCTGTACCATCCCTGTCAGTCCGTTTACCTCTGGTCATTCAGCACGGTTGTAAGCAAACACTTGGTAAGGCAGATGGAGACATTTATAGTCTGTCTGGGAAGCTGACTGCTAGCTGGGATAGTTTGTCCTCTTTACCCAGCTGAAATGTCCCTTTTTCCATGGGCTGCCGCAGATAGATAGGCTTTGAAGCCTTGCAACTGTTACTTCCCACACATACTGTCTTCCAGGATTTCCTGAGAAATGCTTATAGTATAAATTATGTTTTGTTTTATATTGAGATCTCCATATGTCTTCGGATCAAGCTGAATTTGCCTGTCGGGTCTGGAATATACCATTTTTCCCAGACATCAGAATAGGAAGCAGTTCTTCCCCATGGCTTAAAGTGACCATTCCAATGGAGTAACTTGGCAGCCTTTACAAACTGGGGTGAATATCGTTTTCCAGCACTGGAACCTTACGTTGAGAGAAAAAGAGCCAAATCATTGTACTAGTACTAGTCAGAAATAAGAAATGCTACATCAAACTGCAGAAAACTTAAAGGAAACTAGATATATCCCGTCCCTGAGGATAGTCCTTCAATTAATTCCTTATAAGCTTAGGCCTTTTGGTGAATTTTTCTGACTTACCAAGGTGGCGGACATTCCACATGGGGTCGATGGTAGAGTGCTGTTGATAAAATACGATCAGCAGGGGAGGTGTGGTGGTGCTGCCGGCCAGTGTTCTGCTGTACAGCCCCTCTCTTAAGAGAGATGACAAATGTAAGGTGTTAGTGGAAAATCCTGACAAATTAGCCTTAAGATAAGACCCCCAGGGTTGAAATAAGGGTCTTCACAGTGTGGTCAGCTATATACTTACTCCACATTGAGTTTCATCCATTTTTCCAGCTGGTGAGTTATATTTTGTTTTTTCCATTCTGTCAAGTTTGCAACAAAAACTCCAGGATTAAATGAGCAGGTGCTGGCTTTCATGGAAAGTTTACGAATTCTTTCCTTTTTATAGTCAAGATAGCCAATGTAATTGTACTAAAACACAAATAGGATATATAGATATTTACTGCTTCAAACAGAATAGATCTATAACTAATAAAGAATATAATAAAGAAAAAACCTGCTTGGTTTATTAGCAGATGGTTACACACAAAGTGAAATCTCAGATTCCAAGTTAGAGTAGAAACCTAGAATAAACATACTAAGCTAGATGTTTAAGGAGAATTAGGTTGTCAGGTTTATTGACCAATCCATAGGAAAGCAACCTTGAGTTTTGGGATGAACTGAGGAATGTAAAACGCAGCAAAAAAGAAAGAAGCTCCCTGATTGTGCTGCCTTCCCCCCATTACCCTGCATTATAGAGTGTGGAGCGTCTGTACAAGATAACGAATAAGTAACTCACTTGGTTCCCTGCTCCACGGATGACAACTTTGGTAGAGGCTGAGTCACAATCTTCTGAAAATGCAGCTGCATGTCCTGGCTTCAATGGTGTATTATAAAGGGCAAGAATATCCCCTGAAATAGACAAAGTGTAAGATTTACAAAAGATTTACACTTTGAGTTGCCTCAAGATGCCCATTCCTCCCAATTAGAATGACCTTTTACAGGATACTGTAAATAAAACAACCACAACCTCCCACACTCTGGACAGAGAACAGCACCAATGGTAACAGTCTTTGGTACCTTGCACAATTACATCATCGTCCATATATATGGCCTTCTTTGCACTGGGAACCAGAATTGGCAAGTAGAACCGTGCAAAGGTTAACTGGGAAAGGAAAAGGAAAGAGGCATTGGCATAGGATTCGTCAGTGGCTAAGCCTTTATTAGAAACTCCCAGAATGCTTTTTGTGCCCATGCAGAAGACTGCTGAAGGTCTCTTTAAGAACTGCCCCACCTTGGCCCCCAGGGAGCTACTTGCAGTGCACCCAGTTACCCAGGTATTCCAGTCATTTCCTAATACAGTTGACCCTTGAACAATGCACGGTTTAGGGATAACAGCCTCCTGGACAGTCAAAAATCAACATACAACTTTTGACTCCCCCAAAACTTGATAACCTACTGTGGACTAGAAGCCTTACATAGAATATAAACAGTCAACATATTTTATTACATGAATTCTATACTGCATTACAATGATGTAAGCTAGAGAAAATGTTAAAATCAAGGAGAAAACTATATCAACAAAAATCTGTATTGAAAAAATCTGCATATAGGTGGACCCTTGCAGTTCAAACCTGTGTTGTTCTAGAGTCAACTATATTCCCAAGTACAAACAAGGATGCACAGAACTCACTGGTTTTATGGATTCCCCCTGGTCAGGATCCTCCTTTACTTTCCCTTCCAAAAGTTTAGTGTCAAAATTGACAATTTTGTACCTGATGGTTTTCAAGGTACTGCCGCTGAGCCAGGACCTGATGAAAATAAAGCACCAAATTTCAGTTTTATATAACCATGTCCCCAAGACTGCAGCCTTCTCTTTGTGCCTTCCAAGGGCATAATGTAAGAGAAACCCTAGCGACCAGATAGGTATCTTAAAGCCCGTTCACCCCTTCCCCTCTGCAAATCTTGGTTTCCTCATCTGCAGTGAGGGTGTGCCCATCCAAGTCCCTGCCTGAACCACAATTCTGTGGTGATGAATAGTGCTCCCACCGGGCTCACACTTGGGATCACTGCTGTAGAAAAACTCTCTGTGGAGTTGAGAACGTCCCATCACATGTGGTCCAACTCTTGTCTCTCCAAATACATGGTGAAGTCAGAATATGATGGTAGTGAAAGCTAATTTTCGACAAAGTGGTAATCACGCTATTATAGACTCATTAATTCACTGTAATGACTAATTCTTCCACCTGAGTCTAAGGTACTGTCTCTAAGAAAAGTCCATGTTCTCTAAAGTACTGCACATTTTTTCTGTAGCTATTCTAATGCAGTATTTGTTTTTATATTATTTTAGATGGTTTTGGATAAAATGGGAAAAATAAGTCATCACAATTTTCACAAACTAAACATGAACCATGTAGAAAGCCACAAGGACAGAAATGTTTTAGAACTTTGACAACTGTTAACCTGTTAGACAAGATGTTTCTTTGACTGAATTTCATAAATCTGAATTCAGAGCATTTTTAAGACCTGGGTGAGCTCTTGTTCATCAGCTTAGGAGTCTATGATTAGTTACAACAATTGTAGTAAGGAACATTTACTGAATGATTATGTTCTTAGTGTTTTTTATATATTTTCTCATTTGCAACACAATAATCCTCTAAGTTGGATATTTTCACCCCATACTTAGAGATCTGGAAATGGGCTCCAAGGGGTTAAGTAATGTTCCCCAGTCACTCTGAGCCAGGATCTGGATTCAGTGTCTGCTCACTTCACCACACCACCTTGCCATTGCTCCCCCATCCCATCCCACTCTGGACCTACTCAGGGTATGTCCATGAGATAAGGAACTTGTAACGGGATATAAATCAACATATTGCTTCTTTCATCGAGAAGCTCATTACCAAAACAGTATCTGCTTGAGTTAACAATGTGTATATGGCACAGTGATTTACATCTTGGCACAAATTCCTTGTATTGTTTCTCCTACAATAGGGACATGTTTATGATACAATCACATGGAAAAATAACGTCATATGTGCAGTTTTTATGTGGTATAATTCCAACTGTATAGAAAAAGTATATACATACAGACATAAGGAATAAAAACATTTCCTGGATTGGCAGCTGGCCTGTTCTAGAGCATCCTCTAGAAGCAGAATCATCAGGCAAGCAGAGCTCACCGGAGATGGTCTGCTGTACCATTGAGTGTAACAATGTAGAACATCACATTGGAGCGAGTGTTGTGCTGAATGCTGTTTATAGCTGCAATGGCCCCCCCGAGCCTGTCTTCAGATGCAGCAATGACCACAGGAATCTCCTCTTGTCTCCCGTCTACAGCTTGTTGGGGAACATTTGGGACAAAGTCTATGGGCTGAAACCCCACAATTCCTGAATCTGCAAAGAACACACAAGGAAGGCATTGTGATACAATCTCATGAGCTTTTGATAGCCCAAGACATGAAAAGAGGTAAAGTGGGAATTATACTTACCTCATTCTCCCCTCATTATAATGTGAGGCATATAGCTCAGAAACTCTTTTCCTATATTTAACAAGGCTTTTGGAAAAGCAGAAGCATTAAAAAAAAAAAAAACGGCGTGAATTCTGATACACTACTGGTGGGAATACAACAATCTTTCTAGAATGTATTTTAGCAATTTGTGTCAAGAGCCTTAAATGGGGGGTACCTGGCCGGCTCAGTCGGGGGAACTGCGACTCTTGATCTCAGGGTCGTGAGTTCAAGCTCCACATCTCAGGGGTTGAGATTACTTAAATAAATAAACGAACTTTAAACAGGTATATTGGCCTCTGAGCCAGTAATTCCCCTTGTCCTCTCTTAAGGACAAATCTGAGAAGTTAATCAGAAGTCACAAGTTTGTTTATAATTGTGAAAACCTAGAAAGAAACTAAACAGTTGTTTTTCAAACTATGAACTATGTCCCATAATAGGCATGAAATCAATTCAGTGGGTCACAATCAGAATTTGAGTAGGAAAACAGTTCCTGAATTGGAATAGAATTAGAAAAGTATCAGACTGCATCACACACAGCAACTCAAGTACTGTTTCATAAGGGTTCTTTTCTGCCTTTTATAATATATATTCATTCATTTACATTCGTTGAACACTGAGCACCTAATATGTGGAAGGCAGTATCTAGGCACTGGGGTTGTAGCCATGAATAAAGCAGACAAATCTCTGCCATCATGAAGGGTGGACAATAAGCAAGGACACATGTATACTTGTGTGCTATATGTAACATGTTTCTTGTGGGGGTGCCATCAAAAAAAGTCTTGAGTCATTGTACCAAGACTATTTCCTGTGGAAACAAGCTATGGGGCATTAAAATTATGTATGAGGAGTATCTACCATCATGGTGACTTGCTTCAGATACAATCACATGGAAAACCTGTCATGTGCAGTTTATAAAGTGCATAATCTCATAACAGAAAAACTATATACACAGGAAGAGAAACCCAGGAAGGTACTATGCCAAAATTTTAATGATAGTTATCTCTAAGTAATGAAATCATGTATTCAATGAAAATTTATTGAGCACCTCCTGTGTACTGGCCATCATTTATATGCACGGGAGATAAAGGAGTGAACAAATTATTCTCATGGAGCCTGAATGCTCTTTTCATTTTTATAAATGTTCCCACCAGAACATACACTCCTTTATGTACATAGAATATGTATATATATAAATACACACAGTTATAAAACATGCTATCAGAGCACTCAGTGAAGGTCAGGGGAAGGCTCTTAGTCTTTTCTTGCTGTGGTCAACTATGGTGGGTGGCAACCCCAAAATGATTTTTGACAAACGTCGTAAGGCCTCAAACATCCCTCAATACCAAAGCAGGAGCAATATGAACAACTAATTTAAAAGAACTGACAATGGAATTATAAAGTGATTTTTTTAATCAGTTGCTAGGCTTGATGGTTTTGTGTTTCTACTAGAGTCCTAGTGATATCTTCCACAGGTTAAAGGAAAGTAACCACACTGACACTAGTAAATAGGGCAGGCATCAAAGAGAAGCGTCACTCACCTGTCCCCACCTTCTGAAGCCCTGCCCTGCTGCAGTGTGAGCAGACAGCAGCCCACAGAGGCTCCCCTCAGGCCTCTGATAGGGTGAAAAGGGATCTGCTGTCAGATCAAACCCTTAACAAATCTCCACACAACAGGAGAAGGGGTGGGGGGTGGGGCTGCAAAAGTCGGAGTACCACCACTCCTTTCCCAGAGTCAAACAGCTTTTGTAAGGACAAGAAGAAAACTTCCTTTTCCTTTAGCCTAGTAATGTAACTTAGAATGTTGGGATACAGGGAACTCCAGGTCCTCAACAGATGCCAAGGCATTGGTAAGGGCTCCCATACCTGAAACCTCATTCCTTAGCAAACTGCTCAGGCCGAGGAAGTTATGGTGCAAAACCAGTAAGAAGAGAACAGCAGCCAAGACCAGGACGATGATGTTTACTGAAACACAGGAAAAGCCTGCATTACATCTCTTTACCTTCTGAGCAGCTATAAAAACAATGTAATTTATAGAAAGAGCATACCTTTACGGAATGACATCTTTCTCTTCTGTCTTATATAAATACTAGTTTTTAACCCTACAAGACAAAAACAAGCCCCCAAAGTCAGCAGGTACGTGAGAATTACCATCAAAATGCCTCAACACTTTTATTCAGGTAGAAACAACAGTATTTTCGGCCAGAAACTCATTTTGAATTAATAGTTTCCAAGAACCCAAATTGAGATCTGAATTTTATATAGTAGTCATGATAATAAAATACTTGCAAATAATGTGGGAGAAATAGATAGCTTTGTACATTAAATGTCACCAGATGAAAAGCAAAATAAATTCTACCAAGAGGAATACTTGGTAGAATACATTTCCACTATGGAAATGTTTTCTGAATGAATTTCTACTCAAAATTCCTAGTTAAATTAGACATGGACTCAGTTATCTATGATCAAATAACCTGAGGTCAGCCTCATTGGTACAAAACATCCCTGTTCTGAGTTGTATCCCATTCGGCTTTAATTGGAATTAAAGAGAAAAACATTTTCCAAATTCATTCAAAACTATAGCAGAGAGGGGTGCCTGGGTGGCTCAGTCAGTTAAGCGGCTGCCTTCGGCTCAGGTCATGATCCCAGGGTCCTGGGATGGAGTCCTGCATCGGGCTCTCTGCTTGGCAGAGAGCCTGCTTCTCCCTCTCCCTCTGCTGCTCCCCTTGCTTGTGCTCTCTGTCAAATAAATAGAATCTTAAAATAATAATAATAGGGGCACCTGGCTGTCTCAGTCAGTAGAGCATGTGACTCTCGATCTAGGGGTTGTGAGTTTGAGCCCCACAGTGGGTATAGAGATTACTTAAAAAAGAAAAAATCTAAAATAATCACAATCAAATGAGAATGTGTGTGTAACTAAATTAAACGATCAGATTTCTACAACATGTCTGGATAATGTTACCTTAAAAGATTTTATGCATCCAGGATATTATGATCTTACCTCTGAGACCTTTACCCTTTTCTACTTCATCCTCCCCCATGGGAGTACTGAACATTTACATAAGGCTATTAACTTCACAAAGCACTTTGAATTATAGCATATTTCTAAAATCAAAGTAAGTCTGAATTAATTTCATCGTAGAAGTGTGTCCCTATCAGACACTTGATTTCTCAAGACCTTTGAAAGAGAGAGAAAGATATTGAAGGATTGTTTTAAAAACTCGGGATTATCAGTCACACTACAAATTTGGGAGAAAATAATTTAGACTCCTAAAGAATAATCTAAAACACACACAGTCTCCCCCTCTCATTTCTTTCTACAGCAGTACATATAACGTACATTATACCAATGAACTACTTCTCTAAAGAACACACATCATTATTCCCTGAGCAGTGTGCCTCTAACACATGGTGAGCCGAGCCTTACCTACAGAAACTGGCTGACCAGGAGCTGCTGGACAAAACTAGCATTTGCTGCTTAGAGCCAATTTCCACCAAGACTGGAAAAAATGATCCCCCTCGAATAAATCTCATTTACTTAATGGTATAAGAGACAATGTTTTAGCTCAACAACGTCCACTAACAGTTACAGATAGTGGATTGAGAGGTGTATGTATTTGTTTTTTTGTTGTTGTTGTTTTTTTAAAGATTTTATTTATTTATTTGACAGAGAGAGAGAGAGATAGTGAGAGCAGGAACACAAGCAGGGGGAGTGGGAGAGGGAGAAGCAGGCTTCCCGCGGAGCAGGGAGCCCGATGCGGGGCTCGTTCCCAGGACCCTGGGATCATGACCTGAGCTGAAGGCAGACGCTTAACGACTGAGCCACTCAGGCGCCCGAGAGGTGTATGTATTTGTGCTATTCCAGTTACCTAGACACAAAAAACCACACTCCTAGCAGGTACTTGATGTACTTAAGTAGATCAGCAGGGCAGAAACCACTTGCCTCTAAAACTCTTCCACAGTTATATATATGCAAAATGCCAATTATTATGAATATGTCTGCTCCACATTTCCTTTCCTGGTGCTATTCCTTGTAGTGAAATTCACTGATGTGGTTAGAAAGATTTCTCAAAACTTTACATAGACCCTGGGATGTGTAATAGTGGCTGTGTTTTTCTAAGAGTACACAAATGTGAACAATGTGATCAGCCATATTCAATTTTTCACTATGGAAATTCATGTTTGTTTGGAAATTATAAATAAAACCTTCACATTCCCAAATCACTCACAAAACATGCACACACACATACAACCAAGGCAGGCATATCCAGAAATATGGGTGAAGAAATCTTAGGGAGAAAGAACACCATTTTTTTTTTAACTTGCTAGCTACCTGCATTAGTCCCCACATTCTTGGCAGCTGTGCCTACCTTTCCACCTTCCCTCTTGTTAATATGTAGTCCCACGAAAGGCCATTCCACTGACACCCTGTAACCTAACCTCTAATTGTTTCCCTGGTGCAGCTTCAGCAAACACCTTCCCTCTGCTGGATCACACCCATCAGCATATTATCATGCTTTTCTATCTTCCAGTTAACTTAAAAAAAAAAGACACCATTACCCACACGCCAGTTGATCCACAGACCCATTTCCCTGCTCCCCTCACTCTAAAACCTTGAAAAAATTGCATCTCTAGCTCCACTCCCTCTCCTCCTCTCCAGCCAGACTTCTGTCCCTACCGTTCCATTCAAACTGATCTTGAGGTCACCAAAGACCAAGGTCATTTTTCTGTCCCCTTATCCATCTCCTCAGAGGCCATCAGGAAAGTTCACCACACCCCCTCCTCAATTATGAAATTCTCTCATTTGTTTTATTTCTGTCTTCCCAGACTAGAATGTAAGCTCTATGAGAAGAGAGACCCCATTGAAAGTGTTTACTGATGCATCCTCACCATCTAAAAACCACGATTGATATTAGGCATGTGATATTTGTTGAATGGTCTTGTAAATAGGAGCAAGGATGTTCTCAACTCAGAAAGAGAACATCATTTTTGATAATGAAATACATTCAACATAAGGGCCAACACGGATTCCAACAAAGAGCTCTCCCAAATGGAACCAGACAGGCAATTTCCTTTTCTCATATCTTACAGCTCAAATACCATAAAGCCTCTACAGCAACTGCCACACTATGAAGTGCATTTAAAAAGGGATAACACAGGGATGCCTGGCTGGCTCAGTCTCAGAAGCCAGCGATTCTTGATCTCATGGTTGTGAGTTCAAGGCCCATGTTGGGTGTAGACATTGTTTAAATAAATAAAATTTAAAAAGGCGGCGCGGGGGGTGGGGGGGTAGTAACAAAGAGGGATAGGTCTATTTCTACATACAACAGAAAGACTACTAGGTCTCTGCCAGGCTGAAAGGTGGAAAGGCACTAAGGATATACATCCACTTTCTCCTACCTCTTCATCTGGCTAGCCACTTAGCTTTCAGGACTCATGGGAGACTCTCCCAAACCCCATATTCAGCTGCACCTGCCCTTAGCTCCCACATCTCCCAGGCCTCCCTATCCCAGAATAAATCTGGCTGTCATTTATTTCTGGGGTTATGCCATTGTCTCCCTTGACACGCTCTGGGCTCTAGGAAGGAAAGAGCCTGGTGTTGGTCACAGCAGTATCCTAGGCCCACTGCATGGCATAGAAAAGGTACCGTGAATGTGCTGAATGTGTGAATGCGGGCGGCCGCCTGTCCCGGGAGTGCTGAGAATCCCACCGTCTGTGACCCTGACACGGAACACAGCATAGAGGCTAGAGGTCAGGGTTCCCCAGGACGGTTTCTCTCCGACACATGGGCACCGCACCTCGCTCAGAGTAACAAGGGAGGGCCTAAGTTTTTGAGGTAGACACACCCTTGAGAGAGGCAGAGCGAACCCTTGATGGGTCTCTTTTGGGAGGGCCCGGTGCAGCCGGCGAGCATGCCGCACGGCCAACTTGGGAGACTCTCCGGGTGGGAGTATCTCTCCATACCGGTGCAGGGGCGTCCGAGGGCGGGTCCCCTTTTCGAGGAGAAGCCCTTTCTCTCGAGGATGTGGCCTGGGGTAGTCCCCTCTAAATTCCAGCAGTCAATAGGGCCCCCTTACGCTTAGGGGCGACGGGGGCGGTGGGACGCTCCGGAACCTCCCCCAAGGCCCAGAGACAACCCCCTCCCGCCCTTCGTTAGGGTCCAGCCGAGCCGTTCCCCTAGGACGCTCCCCGCGGCCGCCCTTACCTGCAGCCGGAGGAGGAGGAGCCCCGGCCCGCGCCCCGGCCCGCCCCGCCAGCTCAGCGTCCGCGCCGCAGGCCCGGGGGCCCAGTTCGCCGCCGGGCCGTCCGCCTCCCCTGTACTCGGGACCGAGCCCACCCGCCCGCTAGCTCCGCGGCCGTCGCGCACTCCGGCAACCCGAAGTCGGCCCACCGCTCGGACCGCAGGAGCGTGGCACCGAACAGGCGCCGCCGGGCAGCCCCGCAGCTGGGGTCCTCGCCGAGAAAAGCCGGTCGCCATGGAGACGGGGGGCGCGCCGGCAGCGGTTAGGCCGCGGTGGTGCTGTGGAGGGCAGTTTGTTGGGCCGGGCCCCGCGGCTCCCGGCACCCGACAGCACTGACGGCGAACCCTTCACGGGCGCGCGATGCCTCCTCTCGGCCGTCACCACCTCATCCCTCGCGGGTAGTGCGCCGGGCTACAGTGGGCTCCGAAAGCGCAGGTCGCCTAGCGATGGCGCGGGGCGGGGCCTCGGACCGTTCGGGTCTGTGGGAAACATCCGCTTCCGGGGCCGCGGCCATCGCATTACCCGGCTCAGCGGGCCCGCCGAGCTACCCGTGGTGTCGGACCCCGGCGCCTACGGTCCCTGAGTCGCGGTTGCCCTCGCCCGGCTGCCAGCCTTCTCAGCCAGTCATGTTGCAGCATCTGAGCTCACTGCCCACGCAAATGGTGAGGGCTCGGCCCCAAGACCCCCGCACGCAGCTCCGCCGCCCTTTTCGGAGCACCGACCCTGTGCTGCGCGGTTCCTGGCTCGGATGGCTGCCTTGCAGTCAGTCTCTTTCCTGAATTGTGCTTCCCAGGTCCCCATCTCTCTTCCTCCGGGAGGAGCCCCCTGCCCGTGCTCTGTTAGGATGCTTCAGTATCCTCGGGAAACCCAGAATTTCATTTTTCGCAGTTTTGGGGGAGGCCCCTGACGTTGGGGTTGCCCGATGCCAAAGCTGTGAGGCCAGGGAAGGAACTGTGCCTCTTCCCCTGGTGGAACCAATTTCTGCTCTGCTCTTCTTCACCTCTAGGATTACAAGGGCCAGAAGCTAGCTGAACAGATGTTTCAGGGAATTATTCTTTTTTCTGCAGTAAGTATTGGTCTTGCATAGTATTCTCGTTCTTCTCCCCCTCCCCCAACCAGCTTGACTGTATTTATTTAATACACTTCGTTTGTTTCCAGATAGTTGGATTTATCTACGGGTACGTGGCTGAACAGTTCGGGTGGACTGTCTATATAGTTATGGCCGGATTTGCTTTTTCGTGTTTGGTAAGAAGTTTGTGGGTGTTTGGATGTTAGTGGCTGACTGTTAAAGTTTTCTGAATTGGGTTGGTTTGGTTGGACCTAGCTGTGAGAACCATACCAACTTTTCGAAACCTCACTTTTGCCATCAGTGTCTCACCTTGCTATCATTGGAAAAGTAGAATGCCAAGTGTCAGATAAAGTAAGCTGCATAAAAGGAAACAGCTCATTTCTTTTGGCAGCTGCTCCAAGCAGTAATCTTAAAGCTAGCAGGAATTTCCTATGGTCTTCATAATGCTCCCTCCTCACCTTTTAGCTCTTAAAGCCTTACGTGTAAATGGTGAGGCTTGTACCCAATTCTTAAAATTATGTTGTCTGGGTAGAGGTACATAGTTTTCATTGGAATGTCCGTTTTGCTGCTGCTGTTTTTACCCTTAGCATAGGAGGTATTTGGGAACCAGACATTATACGTAATGCTCTTTCAAACTTCTCATGTTTAATATTGATGGCTTTTCTCTGTTCTGTCTCAGTTGACACTTCCTCCATGGCCCATTTATCGCCGGCACCCCCTCAAGTGGTTACCTGTTCAAGACTCAGGCTCAGAAGACAAGAAACCAGGGGAAAGAAAAATTAAGAGGCATGCTAAAAATAACTAATTAGGGTTTTCATGATTTAGCTTTACTGTTGCACCTGCTTTCGTTTTGTGTGAGAGGAGCTCAATTGTTTTCACACCCAAAACATGAGCTAAAACCCACTGCTGCTCTTTCAGCACAGCTGCGTGTAGATTTTGTTCTTTATATTTCACTTCTAATTCAGCTGGCTTTTGATTTATAAATATTTTAGACCTTCTCTTCATAACCTTCCTCTGAAATGAGAACAGAAAACACAAGTATGCAAAGTTTCTTTCAGGTCTACCAAAATAATGATGAATAAATGCCTCATAAATGAAAGTACAATTTAACTGTCAAAGTTTTATAATTCACTATGAGTGGTTAAATTGTTTTAATGTTTTCAATTAAAACTCAATGCAAGTCTATGTCTAAAGAGTCTTTTGTTCATTGTTCTGCAAGCGAACCTACGAGTAAAAGCCAAAGTTAGAAGTTTGTGGTTCTGAAAGTACCATCTCTATTTTCTGTAGCTGCAAGTTCCTAAAAGATGTCTTTCTTGACAACAATTAAGCACCTATGAAAAAATTTACTAATGTAAATTTGTGGGACGGTAATATTTTGGTACCACTAAAATAAGGCTCTGTTAAGCAGAAAAAATTCAATCCATGCTTTACTTGAGGTGGACCAAAGTAGAAACCTATTCTTTTTAAATTGTCCAGAGGGCTGAAGAGAAAAATGTTCTAAAGGTTTAGTGTGTGGGATGGGAGTGGGAGGGTTATTATAGATAATATTCTATTTCTCAGTACCAGTAAATAGGACTTAATAAAATGTTTAAAAATGAGAGCAAAACCCCTGGCCAGACTTACTAAAAAGAGAAATGACCCAAAGCAACAAAATCATGAATGAAAGAGGAGAGATCACAACCAACACCAAAGAAATACAAACAATTATAAGAACATATTATGAGCAACTCTATGCCAGCAAATTAGATAACCTGGAAGAAATGGATGCATTCCTAGAGATGTATCAACTACCAAAACTGAACTAGGAAGATAGAGAAAACCTGGACAAACCTATAACCAGTAAGGAAATGGAAGCAGTCATCAAAAATCTACCAACAAACAAAAACCCAGGGCCAGATGGCTTCCCAGGGGAATTCTATCAAACATTTGAAGAAGAATTAATACCTATTCTTCTGAAACTGTTCCAAAAAATAGAAATGGAAGGAAAACTTCCAAACTCATTTTATGAGGCTACCATTACCTTGATCCCCAAACCAGACAAAGACCCCATCAAAAAAGAATTACAGACCAATATCCTTGATGAACATGGATGCAAAAATTCTCACCAAAATACTAGACAATAG
>NC_138369.1:17759963-17781439 GCF_054177405.1 Leptonychotes weddellii
GGGTGGGAGGATGAGTTAGCCTGGTGATGGGTATTAAAGAGGGCATGTTCTGCATGGAGCACTGGGTGTTATGCACAAACAGTGAATCATGGAACACTACATCAAAAACTAACGATGTCATGTATGGTGATTAACGTAACAAAAAATTTTTAAAAAGGCAATTTCACACACAGAGGGAAAAAAAAATGAGAGCAAAGACCTTAATACGGCAAAAGTCAGAAAGGTTTAAAAAAAAAAAAGAAAAATTAAGAGCAGAAATAAGACCAAGCATATCATTAAGAGTAATAAATGTGATAAAAAAGGAACTCCCAAAAGGTGTTAAACATCAAGGTGTTAAACATCAAGTTACCTCATATTTTCACGATGACACCAAAGGTTGAAAATAGGAACAAGAATATATTCGGCAGATGCAGGCAGAAAGGAGGGGTAATAGTGAGAAAGTCAGATACTTAATATCAGAAAGCATTAAATGGGGAAAAAAGAACATTTCATAGCTAAGATGTCACTGTTAATAATCATTATGTATTAAATATGACGTGAAATGTATAAAGAATGTTACACACGTAAGAGTTTGGCAAAGCTACACTCTTGGTAGGAGACTAACACTACCTTTCAGATTTTGGTAGATCAAGTGGACAGGTGATCAAAAGGAAGACTTTGGCACTTGTTCTCTGTACCTGAAACATCTTCCCCAGATATACATGACTTGTTCTTTCCTTTCAGTCAGGTCTCTACTCAGATGTGACTATAAAGAAGCATCTCCTGACCTATCAAAATAAAGTGACATGCCTCATTATTTTATATGCACTAATATATCCCAGGAACATTACATCTTTTTTCCTTGGTCCCAGCCAGAATGTAAGCTTCCTGGGAACAGGGATCTTGTTATGCTCTTTCCTGTTTGTGTAGTACCTATAAAAGTTTGTGACACTTTGTAGGTGCTCAATAAATATTTACTGATTGAATAATTCAGCTGCACTATCCAATATGGTGCCCTTAGTCACATGTATCTATTTAAATTAAAACTAGGGGCGCCTGGGTGGCTCAGTTGTTAAGTGTCTGCCTTTGGCTCAGGTCATGGTCCCAGGGTCCTGGGATCGAGCCCATGTCGGGCTCCCTGCTGGGTAGGAAGCCTGCTTCTCCCTCCCCCACTCCCCCTGCTTGTGTTCCCTCTCTTGCTATGTCTCTGTCAAATAAATAAAATCTTTTAAAAAACTTTTTAGGGCACCTGGGTGGCTCGGTTGGGCGACTGCCTTCGGCTCAGGTCATGATCCTGGAGTCCCTGGATCGAGTCCCGCATCGGGCTCCCTGCTCAGCGGGGAGTCTGCTTCTCCCTCTGACCCTCCCCCCTCTCATGTGCTCGCTCGCTCTCATTCTCTAATAAATAAATAAAATCTTTAAAAAAACAAAAATAAAAATAAACTTTTTAAAAAATTAAAACTAAAAGATTGAGTTCCTCAAACTAGCCACATTTTGAGAGCTCAAAAGCCATATATGACCAGTGGCTGCCTTATCACATTGCAGATACAGAACATTTCCATCATCACAATACTGTTGATCAGGTCTTATTCATAGGTTTGAATAATAAATAAAGGCAAGTAATTCTGTGCATAACAGAATTCATCTTATTAAATGCCCATAGGGCCATTTCAATAATGGATCATCTACTGAGGCACAGGGAAAACAATTCCAAGAAATAAAAGTTGGGCAGGTCATATTCAGTAACAACACTGCAATGTAGCTGGAGCAAGGAGATACAATTTTCTTGGCTTTCGAAATACAGGTATCCTCTGCTTTCCAAAAGCTCATTTCATGTCACTTTGCTTTTACAAAAGGCTTACATTTCTACAGTAATGGTTTTTTTCATAAAAGTGAAAATCCTCTTCAGATTTCTTTCAGTTAGCAAAAACAGGTACTACTGTAGGTCTTTCATAAAAGCGAAGTGGCGTGTCACGAACTTTCAGAAAGTGGGGGATACTCTTCGCTTTTCACCATTTCAGCTTACCAAAGGTTTCATAGGAATGCTCTACTTTCGGATAACGAGGGAACTTTGTATATGGAAATTAAGGAACACTACCTTTTTTTTTTTTAAGATTTGTTAGCACGCACAAGAATGGGGAGCAGCAGGCAGGGGGAGAAGCAGGCTCCCACTGAGCAAGGAGCCTGATGTGGGGCTCGATCCCAGGACCCTGGGGTCATGACCTGAGCCAAAGGCAGATGGTTAACTGAGTGACTCAGGTGTCCCTAAGGAACACTTCTTAAAATCAAAACCAGAATTATTGACTATTTAAGAGTTAATGTCAAAATAATATCAAAATCTGAAATGTGGCCAAAGGTATACTGAGAAGAAAATTCACGCTGTTAAAGGTGTTTTATAATTATATAAGAAAGATTAAAAATGATTAAGCACTCAGGAAAGAAAAACTACAGAATAACCAAAAGATATTGGAATGAAAACTGAATGAATGTTTAAGCAAAATAAAAATATACAGAATGGGAATAACATATGGGGGAGAATTTTTAAATTCTAAGAAAATAATATGTACATTATGGCAATAAGTGAGAAACTTGAGTAAAACTGATGTCTCTCCAAAAAGATGTAGATTCGTAAAACATGCAAGAAATGGTTAATAGTTCAGGAAAACCCAGTTTGCCAAAGATTTGCCCCAAGTGGGACTGAGACTAGGTGGTTTTACTGTTGAGTTCTAACAAACCCTTCAAAGTAAAACTAAGAGGTCTCAGAAACCAGACTATGAGCACTGTAAGAGCAAGGAGTATTGTGTTTTACTCACTATATCCGTAGCTCCTGACCTACAGCACCTGGCATACAGTAAAAACTAAAAGTCTGTTAAGTGACTGGAAAGGGAACATTTTGTTAGAATATTTTATGTGTAATTTTCAAAGAAGGTCATGTAACATTTTTAATTATAAAAAATGAAAACATTTCTGGAGCAGTATTCATTTTTAATAAAGTCCCTTGAATATAGAAGTGAAAATTTACCTATCAAGACTTTTATAAAAACAATTTATTTCCCACATGGGAATTACCCCCTTATTAAACAACTAATAAAATATGTGATACACAGTCATACATTTAAAGACAACCAGTAATTTGATGTACAAGGCGAAAAACTTCAGGAGATAAATATGTCCAACATAACTAAAAGGAGCTGGACTGCACTTACAAATTGCTTAATTGGAAAGGGAATTAGTGTTTTAGGAAAAGTTCTTGCCAATGAAAATATTACTCTTAAAAAAAGACCAGTATACAAAAATGTTGATTGACAAAGCCAAAATATTTGTTTCAATTCTTATATACTGTAAATGAGGTTCATATTAAATGAAAATAAAAGGCTAAACATCCATCAATATATGAAAAAGGAATTCAGTTGCTCAAATAGTAGATACAACTTCATATTCATATTCAAATCTACTCCCAGAATCATGAATTGACTTTTTAAAAAAATAATTTATCAACTACCACCTAGTTATTAACAATGATGAGTATCACTATGACATATTATTTACTTCTCCTGTGCATTTATCACTATAGTACAATATAAAACTTCCAATCTAATTTTATGGCCCTGTAATCAAGCTAATTAGTACCTTAAAAATAAAGTTCTAAATATAAAACTGGTGGTTTAAGGCTCAGTAAACAGTAACCACACATCTTCTAATAGATTTTCTTCGTCAAGAGAGTAAGCTAGCCAAAGGTTTTTTCTTTCTTTTGTGACATTGCTTCATGTTACTCTGTTCGATCCCACTTTTCTCCCAGTTAAAAAAAAAAAAAAGGAGAAATAAGGACGGTGAATGGCCTCCAATCATTATTATGGGTTTGTTTCTGTTTAAGCCAAAAACCTTTAAAAATAGGTCTTTAGTTCTGGCAGATTAAATTCTCAAAAATTCACATTTTCTTCAAAAAATTTCAACTGGCGAGCTTTCACACTGTAAGTTGTATATTTTTCACCCATGTGCTCCTGCAAACGTACCTATTTGGGAAACATAAAAAGAAAATCAGTATATAGTAGAAGAAAACATTTTTGTAATCTTAGAAGAAGAACTTTTCTGGGGCACCTGGGTGGCTCAGTCCTTACGTGTCTGCCTTTGGCTCAGGTCGTGATCCCAGGGTCCTGGGATGGAGCCCCACATCAGGCTCCCTGCTCAGCGGGAAGCCTGCTTCTCCCTCTCCCACTCCCCCTTCTTGTGTTCCCTCTCTCACTGTCTCTCTCTCTCAAATAAATAAATAAAATCTTAAAAAAAAAAAAAGTAAATATACAATACAATATGTATGAAAGATGACAGAGAAAGGACCAGGACTGTATCTCCTCACATGGACAAAAACTGTACTGGCTGAATGCCTGATGTAACTATTTCAGAACTTCTGCAGTCTATTAAAGGCTTGCAACTTCCAGGGGAAGGCTTGGAGGGTAAACTGTGGTTAATTTCAATCAATTTCAGTTCCTAGCACCGCCCCGCCCCCAGCTGTGCAGATGTTCTGCAGCAGCCTGCACACAGCTTGTGGAGCCAGGGAAGGCAATAAGAACCTTGTCCTCCAAATACTGGGGATCTGTGTACTGAGAGATGACTGCTGCTTCTGATCAGAGGTGTACACACAGAAGCAGGCAACCACTGTTGCAGCCCTCACTGACCCTGTTACAAACCCCTCCCCCTCCAGCTGAAGCAACTTACAGGGGATTTAAAGAGACCAATATATATGCATAGTGGGAGTCCCAAAGGGGAAGAAAGAGGAAGAGAGATTATTTGAGGAAATAGCCAAAATGTACCAAGTTTGAAGAAAGACCTAAACATCCAAGAAGCTCAATGAACTCTTAAGTAGGCTGAAACAAACAGTTCCTACCCATCACATTATAATCAAACTGTTGAAAGCTGAAGAGAAAGGGAGAATCTTGAAAGCAGCAAGAAAGAGGCAACTCCTCACATACAAGGGATCTCCAACATGATTATCAGCAGATTTCTGATGAGAAATTTTGGAGTCCAGAAGGCAACTGGGCAGTATTTTCAAAACGAAAGACAAGAAAGAAAGAAAAGAAAGAAAGAGAAAGAGAGAAAGAAAGAAAAGAAAGAAACCTGTCAACCAAGAATCCTTTATCTGGCAAAAATATCCTTCAAAAGTGAGGAAAAAAAAGAAATACTGCCATTTGCAACAACATCGATGTATCTTGAAGGCCTTATTCTAAGTGAAATAAGTCAAACAGAAAGGCAAATAAATACTGCATGATCTCACTTATGCAGAATTTTAAAAAACTGAATAGAGAAGAGATTGGTGGTTGCCAGAGGTAGGGGTGGGGGTGGTTAGGGAAATGGGTGAAGGTGGTCAAAAGGTACAAACTTTATGAGGTAAATGAATTCTGGGGATGTAACCGTACAGCATGGTGACTACAGTTAATGATACTGTATTATACATTTGAAAGTTGCTAAGAGTAGATCTTATAAGTTCTCATCACAAGAACAAAATTGTTATAATTATGAGAGGTAATGGATGTTAACCAAACTTACTGTGGTAATCATTTTGCAATATATACAAAAATCATTATGTTGTACACCCTAAACACAATGTTATATATCAATTATGTCTCAATAAAACTGAGGGCAAAAAGTAAGGGAGAACTTAAGATATTACCAGATAAACAAAAGACGAAGAATTTTTACCATCAGACCCAGCCTGCAAAAATACTACAGGGAGTCCTGTTAAGTTGAAATGAAAGCAGGTGCCTGGGTGGCTCAGTCAGTTAAGTGTCTGCCTTCAGCTCAGATCATGATCCCCGGGTCCTGCTGAGCAGGGAGCCTGCTTCTCCTTCTCCCTCTGTCTGCTGCTCCCACTGCTTGTACTCTCCCTCTCTCTGTCAAATAAATAAAATCTTTTAAAACAAACAAAAAAAGTTGAAATGAAAGGACACCAGACAGTAACTCAAAGCTGTATGAAGAAACAAAGATCTCAGTAAAGGTGATATGTGGGCAATTATCAAAGCTAGTATTATGTAACAACAGTTTATAATTCCACTTTTTGTTTTCTACATGAATTAAGAGATACATTCAAAAAATTATCAGTCTAAAAGTTAGTACTATTGTAACTTTGTTTAGTTTTCTACAAAATTTAAGAGACTAATGCATTAAAAAGGCCAGTTACTAGTTTATGTTTTTGGACTCACAATATATAAAGATGTAATTTTGTGACATCAGTAACTGAAAAGGGTGGGTACAGAGCTTTAAAGCAGCAGAGTTTATGTTATTGAATGTAAGCTGATATAAATTCAGACTAGAGACAGATGGTGGTGATGTTGGTACTACAACAGGAACATACTTAATGTCATTGAACCAAACACTTAAAAACTGTTAAAATGGTAAATTTGAAATTATGTGTATTTTACTACAATTAAACAAGCAATATGTGTATAACACAAATTAAACAACTTAATGTGTTTTAAAATTATTAATTATTAATTTTTTAAAACAATTTTTAAAAACACTGTATCATATATTGAGTCTTTAACATATAGAAATGTAATCTATTTGCCAAAAGCACCACAAAGGAGGTGGGTAGCAGCAAAGCTGTATTAGGCTAAGGAAATGACTCCAGATGGTAACTTGAATCTACAGGAATAAATGAAGAGAACCAGAAATTAATAAATAACAAGGTTACTACAGAAAAAGCTACAAACATATACTTTCTCTCCTCTCTTTCAACTTCAAGAGACAAAGCCATATAAAGAAATAATTATAACAAGATAATGTTGGTTTTGTAACATTTATATGACATGTATGATATGTAAAATGATATCACCATAAAGGGAAAAAGAGAATAGGAATAACATTTCTACATCTCACTGGAATTAAGTGAGTATAAAGCTGAAGTTGATTCTGATAATTTAAGATGTATATGATAGCTTTAGTGCAACCACTAAGGAAAGAAATGGAAAATATATAGGAAAAAAATTATTAAGGAAATTAAAATGCTACATTAGAAAATATTCACTTAATGCAAAAGAAAGCAGTAAAGGAGAAATACAAGAACAAAAAAAACACGAGACATATACAAAACAACAAGTAAAATGCAGACATAAATCCAACTGTATCAGTACTAACATTTAACGTGAATGGATTAAACAATCCAATCAAAAGGCAGAATGTCAGGATGGTAAGAATACAAGACCCAGCCGTATACAGTATCTACAGGAAACACATAATAGATCAAAGGTACAAACAGACTGAAAGTAAAAGGACAGAAAAAGGTATACCATGCAAACAGCAACCATAAGAAAGCTGAAGTGGCTATACTAATATCAGCTAAAATAGACTTTGAAACAAAAACATGTTACTAGAGATAAAGAGGAACATTTTATGATAAAAGAGTCAATCCATCAGAAAGATATAACAGTTATATACATCTAAGCACCTAATCAAAGCACCAAAATACATGAAGCAAAATTGATAGAAGTGGAGGAAGAAATTCAACAATAGTTGGAGACATCAATGACATCGATGGAGACATAACACTCCACTTTCAGTAATGGGCAAAACAACCAGGCAGAAGATCAACAAGGAAAATAAAATTAAAAAAAAGAAGAAGAAGCAGAAGAAGATCAACAAGAAAATAAGCTATCTGGTCAACACTATAAACAAACTACAACTAACAGACATCTAAAAAATACTCCCCACAACGAGAGCTGAATATAAATGTTCTTCTCCAGCGCACACAGAAAATTTCCAGGTTAGACCATATGCTAGACCATAAAACAAAGCTCAATAAATTTAAAAAGATAAAAATAATAAGTATGTTCTACAGCCACAATAAAATGCAATTAGAAATAAGTAACAGAAAGAAATTGGGGAAACTTAAAAATATATGGAAATTAAACAACACACTCCTAAATAACCAACCTTACAGAAATAAAAAATATTTAAAAGGATTGCTATAATTACATGCTAATTAGTTAACTTGGATGAAATGGACAAATTCCTAGTAAGACACAAAATTAGAAACAGAAGAACAGACAATCTGAGTATAACAAGACACTAAGTTCATCATCAAGAAACTATCCACAAAGAGAAGCCCAGGCCCAGATGCCTTCATTGGTGAATTCTACCAAACATTAAAAGAATACCAATTACTCATTAACTCTTCCAAAAAAATAGAAGATTAGGGAACACTGCCCAACACATTCTATGAAGCAATTATTACCCTAATAACACAACCAAAGACATCACAGAAAATTAAAGACCAATATCTTGTAAGAATATGGACAAAAGAATCTTCAACAAAATACAAGAAACATGACTCCAAAATCATATTAGTATATAACATGACCAAGTGAGGTATATCACAGGAATGCATGGATGGTTTAACATCCCAAAATCAATTAATATAACACACTGTCAATAGCATTAAATACAAAAGCCATATAATCATCAAAATAGAAAGCATCTGACAAACCCAACACCTTCTTTGATAAACGAAGCAAAAAAACACTCAACAAACCAGGAAAAGAAGGAACCTTCTTCAACCTCATAAAGGGTATCTATAAAAACCCACAGTCAACTAATGGTGAAAGACTGGATGCTTTCCCTGTTAGATCAGAAACAAGTCAAGGTTGTCCACTTGCACCACTTCCACTCAACACTGTACTGGAGGTTCTAGCCAGGCCAATAGGCAAGAAAAGAAAACTAGAAAGTAAAACTAACTCTATTCACAGATGACATATTATATATAGAAAATTCCAAGGAGTCCACCACCACCAAAAAAAAAAAAAAAAAGAATATTAAACCCAGTAAACAAGCTTAGCAAGGTTGTAGGACCCAAGGTCAAGATTTTCAAAATCAAATTTATTACTATGCATTTGCAATAAACAATCCCAAATGAATATATAAAATTCCAATAGCATCAAAAAGAAGAAAATACACAGGAATAAATTTGACAAGAGAGGTACCAAACTTACACTCTGAAAATTGTAAAACATTGTTTAAGGAAACTTAAGATCTAAATAAATGGAAAATCACATGTTCTTGAATCAAAAGTCATTTATTAAGATGGTAATACTCCACAAATTAATCTGCAGATTCAATTCAGTCCCTATAAGAATCCCAGCTAGCTTCTTTGAAGAAATTGACAAGCAAATTCTATAGAATTGTAAGGGACCCAGAATAGCCAAAACAATTTTGAAAAATAACCAAGTTGGAGGACTCATCTATCTTGATTTCAAAATTTACTACAAAGCAACAGTTACCAAGACAGTATAGTACCAGCATAAGGACAAACACAGATTAAAGGAATAGTATTGAGAGTCTAAAGATAAATCCATGTGTATATGGTCTTTTTTTTTTGACAAGGTGAGAGAATAGTCTTTCCAACAAATGATAGACAACAGGATAGCCACATATATAAGAATGAAGATGGACCTTTACTCCAAGCCATATAAAAAAATTAACTCAAAATACATCAAAGAGGGGCGCCTGGGTGGCTCAGACGGTTAAGCGTCTGCCTTCGGCTCAGGTCGTGATCCCAGGGTCCTGGGATCGAGCACCACATCAGGCTCCCCGCTCAGCGGGGAGCTTGCTTCTTCCTCTCCCTGTGCCTGCTGCTTCCCATGCTTGTGCTCTCTCTCTCTCTGTCAAAAATAAATAAAATGTTTAAAAAAAAAAAAATACATCAAAGACCTAAATGTACAGACTACAACTATAATCCTTTTAGAGAAAAATCTAAAGGTAAACCTATATGATCTTGGACTTGGCAACGGGTTCTTTGATGACACCAAAAACACAAGTAGCAAAAGAAAAATAAATTGTGGACTTCCTCAAAACTGAAAATTTTTGTGCTTCAAAGAACACTATAAAGGAAGTAAAAAGAAGAGGAGGTGGGGCAGCAGCTGCACTTGCCACCCAAGGTGAATGATGGGCTGAAGGTGGAGCTGGAGAAATTCAGGGGGCAGGGCCCTGCCCAAACCCATTGCACCCCAAAGGTGGGGGCCTACAAAGGAGAGGCTGGCCCCAAGCACCCCAGCGCCCACAGGGAGGACCTGGAGCTGCCCCAGACCAATAGGATTTGCCCCGACCACCGCCTCCCATTGAAATAAAGGTAAGGATTTCACACCGTTAAAAAAAAAGAGGGTGGGGGAGTAAAAAGACATTCTACCACTCCCACAGAATGGGAAAAATATTTATAAATCATATATTTGATAATAAGACTTCTATCTAGAATATATAGAGAATTCCACAAAACTCATTAATTAAAATATAAATAATTCAATTTAAAAATCAGCAAAGAACTTGAGTAGACATATCTCCAAAGAAAATATACAAATGGAAAGTAGTACATCATTAGTCATCTGGGAAATGCAATGAATACCACTTCATATCTGCTAAGAAGTCTACAAACAAAAAGACAGATAATAACAAGTGTTGACTAGAATGTGGAAAAATCAGAACCCTCTTATGCTGCTGGTAGAAATGTAAAATGGTGCAGTTGCTTTGGAAAGCCATCTGGAAGTTCCTCAAACATTTAAATGTAGATTACCATATGACCCAACAATTCCACTCCTAGTTATACACCCAAGGGAACTGAATCCACACAGGAGCTTGCACACCAATGTTTATACCAAACTTAGTCACGATAGGCAAAAAGTGGAAACAACCCAAATGTCCATCAACTGATGAAAAGATTAAACAAAATATTGGGTGGCATATCCACACAACAGAATACTGTTCAGCCATAAAAAGGAATGAAGTACTGATACATGCTCCTAGACAGATGAAACTTGAAGACATCATGCTAAGTGATAGAAGCCAGTCACAAAAGACTACATATTTTATATGATTCTATTAAATGAAATGTCCAGAATAGGTAAATTTATATAGAAAAGGCAGATTACTGGTTCCTTAGAGCTGAAAGGAGAAGATAGAGGGCCAACAGCTAGAAGTACAAGGTTGCTTTTTAAGGAGACAATAATATTTAAAATTGACTGTGGTGACAGCAAATATATATTTGTGAATATATTAAAAACCACTGAACTGTACACTTAAAATGGGTGAATCACATGGTATGTGAATTATATCTTAATAAACCTATTAAAAAAGGTAATCCTTAATTTAATTCAACCTGATTGAGTTGAATCTACTGAATCCTAGAACAGAAAGATTTTTTTCTTTTGCTATAAAGGGTATCAGCGTGACAATTAGTGAAATTTAAGTAAGGTCTGTAAATTAGATAATGGTATTGCATTAATGTTAATTTTCTGAATTTGGTCACTGAGCTGTGGTTATATAAGGACATATTCTTTTTATTTATTTATTTATTTTTTTCCAGAGAGAGAGAGAGAGAATCCCAAGCAGGCTCTGCACTCAGTGTGGAGCCTGATGCAGGGCTTGATTCCAAAACCCCGAGATCATGACCTGAGCCAAAATCAAGACACCCAACCAAATGACCCACCCAGGCACCCCTATAAGGACATATTCTTGTTTTTAGGAAATACTGAAGAATTTAGAGGTGGAGAGACATTCTCACAAATGGATAGAAAAATAATTATACATATGGAGAATGAGAATAATGAAGCAAAAGTGGCAGAATAGTAATATTAGGGAATATAGATGAGGAGTATTTAGGAATTCTTTATATTCTTTTTGCAACTTTGTTAGTCTAAAATTATTTTAAAATAAAAAATTAAAACAACACTTAGATATCATTTATTATTAAATTGCTGGAGAAGTGACATTCAGTAGTGGCCATCCAGGATAACAGACTTTCCATCCTGGAACATGGCACAGTTTGTCCATAACCTTGCAGAGAAGGCCCCAGCGCTGCTGTGACTTACTCAAAGCTTTGGCCACATTTTGGCTAGGTTGAGCTGGTTCTTCCAACCAGTCTCTGCTGAGATTCCTACAGCTATTCAGAGCTCGGAAAAAATTATCAAGAGTGTTCAAAAACTATCAGCTTCCAACAATTCACAGATAAGGAAGCTCTGCTGAATGGTTTGGTGGCCACTGAGGTGTGGATGTGGTTTTATGTTGGTGAGATCACAGGCAAGTGTGACATCACTGGCTATGACATTTAAAAACCAATCTTTAACATCTGTTTATATTTGGTTTGAGTGTTCTTGGACCATGTGTGTTCAGACTGGAATTTGAATAAAATAAGGTAACGTATCAAAGACAAAAATAAACTGGTGGAGAAGCAACTGTATTTCTAGGAATTTAAGGCTTTACTGTTGTTGCTATTATTACCACCAAAAAACTAGAAATATAAATATTTTAAAAGTATAACTAGTCAAAAAATGTTTGTTCAGGCACTACTCTGAAAGTTTCCATAATGCAGGTGTGATGAAATGCAACCGACTCACTGGAGAATAATCTGCATGACCCAATCAGGAACTAGCCCAGGGAGAACAGGAGAAGAGTAGTGGCCTCAGAAGCACAGGAACGATCAAGAGTGATTGTTACTACAAGGACCTGGCTGTGCTTCTAAGCTCAGTTGTACCATTATGTGAAAAATACATACTATAAACTGTGTATGGGCTAATCCTGTTTGGGCTCAAAAAAAAAGGCTATGATACATATATGGATGTGATGGATGTGTACATACACAGCAAACCAGAGACGTATGTATAAGAGAATAAAAGGCAGTATAGAACAGTGGGTGAGAACATGGGCTCTGGAATCAGACTGTCTGCAATGAAGGCCAATTGTTCAGCCAACTGTTAGCAGTGTGACTTCGGGCAACTCATTTAACCTCTCTGTGCTACAGAGTCTTCCTCCATAAAATGGATCACTCGTAACAACTTCAGTGGATTGTTGGAGATTTAAATGACTTAATATATGTAAAGTGCTTAGAAAACCGTGTTAGTAGTAGTAAATGTTACTACTATTTATGGAATGATAGACAACAAAATCTGGAATCACTGAGGGCTAAGATTACACTGATTTTTATTTTTAAATCTGTGTGTTCTAAATGTTCTACAACAACCATATATTTATTACCTTTTTATCAGACAAGAAAAAGCAGTAATTTTTAAAAATTGGTATATAGTTGCTTGTGTTCCATAAATATAAGTATGCCTTACTGTTCACTTTCAAATAGGTGAGCATATATAATGAATCTCTCAAAAAGAAATAAGATTTAAGTATAAGAACAGTAACCTTAAGCAGAAAAGTCAGGTGAGTCAAACTAAAATTTATTTAGAGAATGATTCTATAGCATCCTAATCAAAATCTGAGCTGACATTTTTACAAAAATTACTAAGTTGATCCTGAAGCTCACATGGAAACGCAAATAATAGCCATAAGAGTTTGAAAAAAAAAGAGTAAAGTTAGACGACTAACACTTCCTGATTTCAAAACTTACTACAATGCTACAGTAATGAAGACAGTGTAGCATAGACATAGAGACATAAACCAATGGAACATAATTGAGAGTCTAGAAATAAACCCTTACATTATGGTCAACTGATTTTCAAAAAGGGTGTCAAGACAATTCAGTAGGAAAAGAACAGTCTGCTGGGACAACTGGATATCCACATGCAGAAGAATAAAGATGAAGCCCTTCCTTGTACAATGAACTCAAATGGATTATAGACCTATTTGTAAGAACCTGTATGATAAAACTATTAGAAGAAATGACAGGAATAAATCTTCAAGACCTTAGGTTAGGCAAAGCCTTCTTAGATATGACACCAAAACTACAAATAACAAAAAATAAGATAAATAAATTAGACTTTAACAAAATTAAAATCTTTTGTGCTACAAACAATGCCATGAAGGAAGTGAAAACACCACTACAGAATAAGGAAAACTTTTTGTAAATCACATATCTGATAAAGGACTTGTATCTAGAATATACAAACAACTCTTATAACTCAACAATAAAAAGATAAATAATAATTCCAAGATATGTAAAAGGTCAGAATAGATGCGTCTCTAAAAAACATCTACAGATGACCAAAAGGCGCATGAAAGATGCAAACATCAGGGCGCCTGGGTGGCTCAGTCGGTTAAGCGACTGCCTTCGGCTCAGGTCATGATCCCAGGGTCCTGGGATCGAGTCCCGCATCAGGCTCCCTGCTTTGCGGGGAGCCTGCTTCTCCCTCTCCCACTCCCCCTGCTTGTGTTCCCTCTCTCGCTGTGTCTCTCTCTGTCAAATAAATAAATAAAATCTTAAAAAAAAAAAAAAAAAAGATGCAAACATCATTACCCATTAGGGAAAAGCAAATCAAAACGATAATGAGGTATCACTTCCCACCTACTAGGATGGCTATAATCAAAATGATGACAATAACAAGTGTTGACAAGAATGTGGAGAAATTAGAACCGTCATACATTACTGATGGGAATAGAAAATGGTACAACTACTTTGGAAAACAGTCTGGCAGTTCTTCAAAATGTTAAACATAGACTTTCTATATGATTTAGCAATTTCCACTCCTAGGTACATACCCAAGAAAAATGAAAACATGTCCACACAAAAACAAATGTGCATAGCAGCACTATTCATAATAGTTAAAAAGTGGAAACCACCTAAGTGTCCATCAGCTGATGAACAGATAAACAAAATGTGGTATAGCCATAATGGAATATTATCTGACCATATAAAACAATGAAGAATGTGATATATGCTACAACATGGATGAATCTTGAAAACATTATGCTAACTGAAAGAAGCCAATCACAAAAGACCACATGTTTTGTATGAGTCCATTTAAATGAAATGTCCAGAATAGGCAAATCTATAGGCATAGAAATATCAGTGGTTGCTTAAGGGTGGAGGGCTTGGGGGACAATGGAGAGTGATGAGTAGAGTCTCTTCTGGGGGTATTAAATGTTCTAACTTTGGTTGTGGTAATGGCTATATAACTCTGTGAACATACTAAAAACCACTGAATGGTATACTTTAAATGGGTGAAATGTACAGTATGTTAATTATATTTCAAAAGTCTGTTAAAAAGAATTCTATACCATAAGCAGCTGACACAGCTAATGGGACACTCACCTCTCTCTCCAATTCATCGTCTTCTTCCAAAAGATCATACACCTGTTCTAAAAGCTGAATCCCCAGGCCCTGGATTACATCAGCTCTCAAAACTTCAACTATTCTTCTGATCTTTTCAGAACCTGGCATGACAGCTAAAAAGCAATTAACAAAGACAGGGAAAAATAAATACTTTCACCACAGCAACATGAAGAACATTTTTTTTTTTTTAAATCTTGTCATATTAAGATTCTTTTCACTTTGACAAGAGTTGGGTTTAATAACTTCATATATTTTTAAAGTGATGACAAATGTATATATGAACTTATACTTCATATCTCATTACCACCTCCTAAACCTAAAATCCACACTGTCTAATTTCAAGAAAAGTCACATGAAAAATCCAAACATGCACTTATATTTATTTAAAGAAAACAACTTTCAGGCAACTTTTCAGGAACACAACTTGCTGCATAAAACAAGATATGCCTTTTATGGAGCTATCCAAACAAAATAATAAAAAAGCAAAAAAATTTTGGCAGCATTATCTTCTTGGTGTGACACATTTCTCCAATAAGCATGCTCTCCAGTTTGCTGTAAAAAAATAAACTGATCACCAGAAGGTAGCTCTTTAAAATGGAGGTCCTCAGCTGCTTCTGCAACTTTCCCATGAAGTATCAGCGTATCCCGGTACTTCCGATGAAGTTTAAATTCTGACACTGGCTCTGGAACCAGGAGATCTTCATAGCTCTCTTTAGACTCCAATTTTAGGGTCTGAGTCATCAACTGCACCAAGTCACTCATTTCATTTGTATGACATTTCCTGGAAAAAAAAAAAATTCCCCTGTGATTTCACTGGCTTTATGAGAATTTTTCATTAAAAAATTAGATACAAAACAACATTTAGGAAGTTCTGCTTCTAAATAGCTAAGTAAGCTCTTATAGACAGACCCTTCCATAAATAAGTATAAACTCAACAAAATACAAAAATACAGTATGTGAAGACAATGGAGAATGTACAAAACCTGGAGGCAGGTTCTGGAGGAGCGTCAACAACTTTTAGCCTAAGGGAAGGCCATAGGCCGCTAAAGTACAACAGAAAACCCACAGTCTCTCTGGCCTGCAAAACCAAAGGGCAGAGTTCAAGACAATCACAGCCACTAGAAAGTGAGAGTGAAATCTTAGAAAAGAGAGACCAGAAAGAAGCCCCAGGTTCTATGTATAAATTCTGCCCAACTATTTTTAAGTAAATTACATCCATGTACAAAGTTCAAGAATATTTAAAGCAATACAAAAAATACCAGCCCCCAATGAGATAAAACTGACAATGTCTGGCACCCAGTCAAAAATACCAGACATGCAAAGAAGCAGGAAAACAACACACATTTATGAAGACAAAAAAATCAGTTAATAGAAACAGACCCAAAAGTGACACTAGTGATAAAATTTGTAGATAAGGACATTAAAGTGCTTATTATAAATATATTCCACATGTCCAAGGTAGAGGAATGCATTAATATATTAAAGAGAGGCACGGAAGTTATAAAAAGACCCAAATAGAACTCCTGGAAATTAAAAAATACACTGTGTTGAAAACATGAGATAGGATGAGCAGACTAGATGCTGTAGAAGAAAACATTAGTGGACCCAAAAACATGGCAGTAGAATCTATGAAAAATGAAACAGAAAAAAAGTATAAAAAACACAAACACCATCAGTGAGCTATCAGACAACTTTAAACAATCTAATATAGACATAGTTAAAATCCTCAAGAAGGCAAGAGGGAGTCCAAAAAAATTATGAAAAACTAACAGTCAAAATTTTTGCAAATCTGATGAAAACTATAAACCATAGATCTAAGAAAACATTCTGTAAGAATTCCAAATGAAATCAGATGTGTTCATTAGAAGAGATAGTTTTAGCTCTAACATGTACCAAAACCCATTTATAATGTTATTGATGGCAGCACTACAGGTCTGAATAAACATGTACGACTAATCAAAATAGAAACTGTTTATGAAAGGAGACAGAAAAGTAAGAACCTTACCGTTCCTTGGAATCCCCATCTGATTTATCAGTTGAACTTGTAGAAGAACTTAATTCATCCTCAGACAGACAGTGGATGAGTTTCCTTTCCTTTAGTGTTTGGAAAAACAAAATTCCACATGACAACACAACCAGAACATAACACACGCAACACTCTTAGATGCAATGTCTAGATACAGTGTGTACTTGGGTCCAATTTAACAGGAGAAACTAATGATCTAAAAGTTGAAGTTACTTTACCCAAATGATATCCCAGTTCACCCATAAAGTTCACAAGTGAACCCTGAAGAACATTAAGGTGAAGTTTTACAAGGCCCTGGAATGTCTCAGCTATGAAGAAATTTCCTTTCCAGAAGAAAGCACACAAATACTTCTGGTACTCCAACTCCTAAGCAGAGGGCTGGTAACCTAAGGAATTTTAAGCTAGATAAAATGCCACCTAAATAAAAGCAACCTCAGTTTGCTTATATCTGAGACTCTTTGTTAAAATACCTTAAAGGATTACTTGATTTAATTATATGCAAACCTTACAACTTTGGAAAATGGAGAGGAATATCTTGATTAGTGAAACAACTTATTCATAGAATACTGTTAAAGCAACAAATCTTCCTTACTTTCAAGAACAGGAAGTTTCTATTTTTTAAAATAATTATATGCTCCTAGAAATAATGTCAGAAATTGCAATACAGAAAAATGGATAATTATTCCCCAGGTATCATTACACAGAAAATGAACATGGGTTGGAAACCTTGCAACTACCCATTTAGCCACTAGATGCTGCCCCTGCATCCTCCCTAGGCGAGAAGCTAAGGAACTCTGACACAAACAGGAAACGGAGCAAAGATATGCAAATGAGACTAAAACTTGGCCAGGTAGGCAGGTATATTGGTTACACAGCAGAATAAGCAAAATGTTGCCTAGTGGAAGCCTTTTGGAAGTCCTGTTTTAAAGACTACCTAAAAAAGATAGTAACTAAGCTACCAACTGCTTATAAGAGCACCTAAAAAACTCATTCCTTTAATGGAGGAAAAATAATCTTTTAGTTATTATTCACCAGTTCTTTTCCTTATCAAGGTGAAAAAATATAACTTAAGGCAGTGCTGTCCCAGAAATCAATGGAGCTGGCATTTATGAGGTTTACTGTAGTAGGCTTGCCTGATATAGACCTGTCCCCCTTTTCCATAGGACTGTGTAATGTACCTGAGCAACAGTGCAGTTGGAAGACAACCATTGGGCAGGGGCGGGCTGGCCTTCTTCTTGTGGTTTCCCTGGCCCTGATGCACTCCGAGAAGCTCTCCTCACTGAAGGGCCTGAAAAAGTGAGCACCCCCAGCAGTTGTTTGTGGTGGGCTGGCCTCAGCAGAAGAGGGCTTTACAGCAAGTGCCAGCCTAGAAGTAACTCAGCATATTCATCATCACTCTGGTGTCTGACACCTCAGTTCAAACCTCGGTTCTAGGTCCACCAGCTCTGTGACCCTGGTCAAGTTATGTAACCTCTCCAAGCTTCAGTGTCCTCAGCGGCAAAATGCAGATAATGCTGCCTTCCTTTGACAGTTACCGTCAACAGGAAATGAGATAATGCTCTTAAAATGCTTCCCATAATGCTTGAGACATCATTCAATAAATAGAAACTGCTAGTACTGTCTTTAGATTATAGTAATAAGAATGATCATGGCCCTCAGCCCAGGGCAGCACCATTCTCCCAGCTTCGTCTCTCTGTTTCTGGGAAGATAGCGCTTCCTGACGAGCAGAATCTGAACATGGAAACAAATTAAACGTTCACTCCATTTCCTGTCTGAAATCTCCCAGGAGTTAATGCCACTCAAAGCCCTCTTGCTCTCTTTTTAATATCCTCTTCCTCTGATAATACAAGTTCCAGACCCCAACAGCCTATGCTGATTTTTTTTTAAAGGCCTAAGAAATTTCAAAAATTCTTCCAAATCTGTTTCCCAAATGGATCACTGATGCTGAAAATTCTTCACACCTCACAATCAGAACCAAGGCTATATCCATAAGCCAAACCAACAACCTCCAATAGATGAAGGAAAGAGAAAACTTTACCTGAGGGGAACACTTCTTCCTGTGACTGCTTTAGTCGCCTCCTCTCTCTTGCTGATAATGGTCGATCCTTTTAAAGACAGTTAATTACTTTCACCCCTACTCACTATTTTTCTAACAACTGCAAAGTTTGACGTATCATCCAGCACTATAGGAAAGGCCCTGCACAGGTCTTTAAAGGAGTATCTGTTCAAAACCAGTCCACATCACGGTTACAACTATTAGCTAGGAATGATCACAACCCTCATTTCTGGGAAGTACTCATTTTTGGAAGGGCAAATGAAAAATTCTGCATTTCTTACATTCAGAATCTACTTAGTTTCCTTAATTAAGTGGAAGTGACCATCCCTGGAACTATATTCCATCCATTTCAATAAAAGCTTCTGCTGAGAATAACAATTTTTGTCCCCTCTGCTGTTTGGCAAAAGGCAGGGCTAAGATGTTTTGTTTTTAAGGTTTTATTTATTTAGGGTGCTTGGGTGGCTCAGTTGTTAAGTGTCTGCCTTCAGCTCAGGTCATGATCCCAGGGTCCTGGGGTCGAGCCCTCCATCGGGCTCAACCGAATGAGCCACCCAGCCCGCCCCAGGTAAGATGTTTTAATACAAAACCTCACAACATATGCAGGATTTTTACAACCAAAAAGTTTTATAAGAAGGTTGAAAAAAATCCAATATACACTCCCACAAACCTTTGATGATGACACCTCCCTGCTCCTCGAACAGCTCACAGACCCAATGGCCACTCTATTTTGGTTTTCAGCATCTTTTTGTGTTAATGTGACATCCGTTTTTCCAACAGTGGGAAGAGAAGGCAAAAGTCGAGGAGCAGCCTCCTGGAACTTAAATAATTAAAAAGAGGGAGGTGGGAAATTATCAATTTCCTATACAGCTACCTCCAAAGTTCCCCCACCAGTAAGTCTCCTTTGTATTTGTTAATGATTTGCTCTCAAAAACTTCAAAACATTGCACTTTATTGGAAAGAAACTCTGCCAAAAGTGAATGACCATCTAAGCTTACAGAGAGGGTGCTTATGAAAGTCACTTCAAGAAATGAGGTGTCGACATGATTTTATGCAGAAGGGAGAAACTATTCATCGGTATAACACAGGAAGGGTTAAGAGATTTATTCTTTGTTAGCTTGTTCCCTTAACTCTCAAGATGACCTGTTCATTTTTGCTGGGGAAGATAAAATCTTTACTCTATTTCTAACTCACTGAGATTTGAAAACTAATAGTTAGCATCTCTCCATTGCCACCCCTCTCCATACGTTCCCTGTATTTCTTATGTGCCTTTTTGGAAACTGCTAATCATTCTAAATGAAGTCTATTTCCCAGGCAGCAGAATAATGACTTACTCCACAGAGCTCTCTGCTGACCTACCTGTCTCTCTTCCCCACTGTGCTCAGGCAGTTCTCTTTTCTTCTGTCGTCGCTGTCGAGAGAGGGAAGGCTCAGAGCCAGAACTCTGTGGCTGTAAACCTGGGTGGGTTCTATCTGGTTTTTCTATAACACATTCACCAGCAACTTGATCCTTAAAAATAATAAAATGAAACAAACAAAAAAGAAAACAGAATAATGAAACAGTCTTTTGAACTTCCAAATGGCCAAACTATTGTAAAATTATAACTGGAATTGAGGAGGAGGAGTGTCTTTCTCAAGATGCATGCTCATTTGCAGTGCTGAGCGGCAAAGACCAAGTGCTGACATCAGTTACCCACATATTCTGGCTTTTTTTCCTCTTTTCCCAAAGAAAAATAAGTACTTACTTTTAAAAAAATATTTATTTATTTATTTTAGAGAGAGAGAGAGAGAATGAGAGAGAGAGCATGAATGGGAGGGGCAGAGAATCCCAGTGCAGAGCCTGAGGCGGGGCTCCATCTCACAACCGAGATCTCAACCTGAGCCGAAACCAAGAGTTGGACACTTAACCAACTGCCCCACACAGGTGCCCCCAAATAAATAATTATATATATGTTTTAAGACATTTAATAAAGATATTTAATAAAGATTAAACAAAGATCTTTATTCATCTGAGACAGATACACAGAGACCGCATGAGCAGGGGGAGAGGCAGAGGGAGAGGGAGAAGCAGGCTCCCCACTGAGCCGGGAGCCTGACCCCAGGATCCAGAGATCATGACCTGAGCCAAAGACAGATGCCTAACCACTGAGCCACCCAGGAGGCACCCCCAAAATAAATAATTATTTTAATTACTCAGATTGTTATTACCCCGAAACTACTGATGTTTTCGATTTACATTTTTTTATTATGTTAATCATCATACATTACATCATTAGTTTTTGATGTAGTGTTCCATGATTCATTGTTTGTGCATAACACCTAGTGCTCCATGCAGTAAGTGCCCTCTTTAATACCCATCACCAGGCTAACCCATCCCCCCACCCC
>NC_138369.1:17781539-17818045 GCF_054177405.1 Leptonychotes weddellii
CAGTTGCTTAACCAACTGAGCCACCCAGGCGCCCCTTCTTCTCTTTTTTTTAACATATAATGTATTATTTGTTTCAGAGGTACAGGTCTGTGATTCAACCAGTCTTACACAATTCACAGCACTCACCATAACACATACCCTCCCAATTTACTTTTTTTTTTTAAGATTTTATTTATTTATTTGAGAGAGACAGCGAGAGAGGGAACACAAGCAGGGGGAGTGGGAGAGGGAGAAGTAGGCTTCCCACCGAGCAGGGAGCCCGATGCCGGGCTTGATCCCACAACCCTGGGATCATAACCTGAGCCAAAGGCAGACGCTTAACGACTGAACCACCCAGGTACCCCCGATTTACATTTTTTTAAAAAACGTTCTTTTCTGGGGTACCTGGGTAGCTAAGCTGGCTAAGCGGCTGACTCTTGATTTTGGCTCAGGTTATGATCTCAAGATTATGAGATCGAGTCCCATGCTCTACATGGAGTCAGCTTGAGATTCTCTCTCCCTCTTCCTCTGCTCCCAGCTTGCACGCTCTCTCTTTCAAATAAATACATACACAAAATCTTAAGGGGTGAAAAAAGGACCTGAACAGATATTTCTCCAAAGTAGGTATACAAATGGCCAATAAGCACATGAATAGATGCTGAACATCATTAGTCATTAGGGAAATGCAAATCAAAACCACAGTAAGATACCATTTCACACTCACTAGGATAACTAGATAAAAAACCAGAAAATAGCAAGTATTGGTGAGGATGTGGAGAAATTGCAGCTCTCATATATTGTTGGGAAGTAAAATGATGCAGTTGCTTTGGAAAACAGTCTTAGAGTTCCTCAAAAAGTTAAACATAGAGTTACCACATGACCCAGTAATTCCAATCATAGGTATATACCCAAGAGAACTGAAAACATATGTCCATACATAAACTTGTATAAGAATGTTCATAACACTAACAAAAAAAAAAGAATGTTCGTAACAGCATTATCCATAGTAACCAAAAAGTGAAAACAACCCAAATGCTCATGAACTGATGAATGGACAAATAAAATATGGTGTATACATACAGTGAATTTATTTGGCATTTTAAAAAGGAATGCAGGGATGCCTGGGTGGCTCAGTTGGTTACGCGTCTGCCTTCGGCTTAGATCATGATCCCAGGGTCCTGGGATCAAGTCCCACATCAGGCTCCCTGTTCAGCGGGGAGTCTGCGCCTCCCTCTACCCCTCTCCCCTGCTTGTGTTCTCTCTCACTTTCTCTCTCTCTCAAATAAACAAATCTTTAAAAAAGTAAAATAAAATTCCTTAAAAAAAGTAAAAAAATAAAAAGGAATGCAATACTGGTAGATGCTACAACATGAATAAACCTTGAAAACATCATGTTAAGTAAAAGAAGCTGTCACAAAAGGCCATAAATTGTATGATTCTATTTATAGGCATACCTCATTTTACTGTGCTCCACTTGATTATGCTTCACAGATAATTGTGGTTTTTTTACGAATGGAAAGTTTGTGGCAACCCTGCAATGAGCAAGTCTATTGGCTTTACGCCTCTGTGTCACATTTTAGTAATTCTCACAATATTTCAAACATTTTCAATAGTATTGTATTTGTTACGGTGATCTGTAATCAGTGATTTCTGATGTTACTATTTTAATTGTTTGGGGGCACCACAAACTGTGTCCATAAGAGATGGAGAACTTAATTGACAAATGTGTGTGTTCTGACTGTTCTACCGACTGGCTGTTCCCCATCTCTCCACCTCTCCTCAGGTCTTCTTATTCCCTGAGACACAATATTAAAATTAGGCCAATTAATAACCCTACAATGGCCTCTAAGTGTTTAAGTAAAAGGAAGAGTCAATAGATGTGGCAAACTTCACTGTCGTCCTATTGAAAGAAATTGCCACACTTACCCCAACCTTCAGCAACCACCACCGGCCATCAACCTCAAGGCAAGACCCTCCACCAGCAAACAGATTATGACTTGCTGAAAGTTCAGAAGGATGGTTAGACTGTAGTGTAAATGTAACTTTTATATGCACTGGGAAACCAAAATTTAAATTTGACACCCCTTTATTGCAATATCCGCTCTATTGTGGTGATCTGGAATTGAACCTGCAATGAGGTATACCTGTACGTGAAATGCTCAGAATAGGCAAATCCTTACAGACAATGGTTGCCAGGGGCTGGGGGCAAGGAGCAATTATTATTGCAACTATTATTAGTGGGTATGGGGTTTCTTTTTAAGGTTATGGAAATGTTCTGGAATTAGACAGTGATGACTATACAACTCTACAAATATACTAAAAACCATTGAATCGGTACTTTAAAAATTAGAAAACTAAACAGAAGAAAATGAAGAAGTGAACCTGAATATAATTTGAGAGCCAAGCAGAACAAGCAGGACACATAGTTTTATCCACAAAGTACTAAGAATTCCAGTGTCCAAAGAAAGTTTAAGACTTCAATCTAATGACTTTAAATGACAAGAGCATTATACTTGGACTTTTCCACAAAAACAAAAATTTATTTAAAACATTTGAATATAGGGGCACCTGGGTGGCTCAGTCAGTTAAGCGTCTGCCTTCGGCTCAGATCATGATCCCAGGGTCCTGGGATCGAGCCCCATGTCCAGCTCCCTGCTCGGTGGGAAGCCTGCTTCTCCTTCTCTCTCTTGCCTGCCTCTCCCCCTGCTTGTGCATGCCCACACGCTCTCTCTCTCCCTCTCTCTCAAATAAATAAAATCTTTAAAAAAAAATAAAAATTAAACATTTTAATATAAATGTATAAAATAGTTTTATATATCTTATATAAAAGATATGAAATATAAAAATCTAATAGATCAAATTTAAATATTTTAGCACAGATTATAAAAATAGTTAAAATACATCTTAAATATATTTTTAGAATATTTTACATATAAAAATGAAAAGGTCACCAAATGTTCTGGCTTTCTCTCTAATCCTCAGCTATAGCCATGTTTTATCTAACTTACACTTCTTTCCAAGTTCAAGTAGAAGTTAACCTTTAAATTTACTAGAATAGTCTCTTAGTATCAAAATCCTTTTGCTCCTTTCCTTTTCTTCTTCTCTTCCTTCCCCTTTGGTTGCAACACATAAAATACTTTTTTTTATTCCTTAAGAAATAAGATCAATCACTAACTTTCCAAGCGCAAGAAGAAATGTGATGTTACCTGCTTGGTAGAACTACCCATCCACGTGGAGGCCTAAGGAAGAGTGACAAAGAAATGGGAGAAAACATACAAATAGCATGCTTCTACCAAATACCCTACAGTGGGGTACAACGCATCTAAGAATCCTGCGGGTCCTATCCTTTGGTTTCTGTCATGTTTAAACTGGCACACAGAATAACTGGTTTACCTAAAATGCCAACTAGAACACAATAAACAACACAACCCACATCTTCGTAACTGCGCTTTCCAGTTCTCTCTGAAACCAGCACCTCATGCATATCACTCACCTGGTCTTTCAGGTTTTGGTCTTTGTTGAGGGGCTGCAGAGGTCTCACTGGGTCATTCCTTTCCCCAGTGACATCATCAGAGGACCACGCGGGAATTAGGTTTCTGGGTTGAGGGCTGGGCTTAGTGCCATCCTGCAGCTTCTCCTTCACTTGAGAAATACTGCATTTACTTTCTAGCTCATTAGAGGCATCTAAGTGTCTTGGCTGATTCTCCCGAACTAAGTCGTCGCTCAGTGAATTCCTTCTTTCTGCAGGTAAGATGTCAATATTCACTTTACTGATGGTGGCTAACAATTCTGAGGTATTGCTCACGTCTGGTTTGCAGATGTAGCCTTTCAGACTTGCTGGTATCTTCAAGGGGCCAATGACTATGGGTTTCTCCTGGGACAAACATTCGTCTTCACCCTGAGTGAAAATATGTTTCCAACTTATTACAGCACTCCTCATACCACTTAAAATTAACTCAAAAAAGGTACAGCAGGTTCCTCAGAAAGTTAAACATAAAATCACCATATGACCTGGCAATCTCACTCCTAGGTAAATATCCCAAAGAACTGAAAGTAGGACTCAAACAGATATTTACTCACCAATGTTTATAGGGGTTAAATAATCCCTAGCAGCATTATTCACACTGGCCAAAAGGTGAAAACAACCTAAATGTCCATTAGCAGATGAACGGATAAACAAAATATGATATACACATAACAATGGAATATTACTCAGCCATAAAGAGGAATGAAGTACTAATACATGCTACAACATGGATGAACCTTAAAAACATGCTAAATGGAATAAACCAGACACAAAAGGACATAATGTATGATTCCACTCATCTAGAATAGGCAAACTCATAGAGACAGAAAGTAGATTAGAGGTTACCAGGGCCTGGGAACAGGAGGAATTGGGAACTATTGCTTAACGAGTACAAAGTTTACTTAGAGTGATGAAAGGGTTTTGGAAGATAATGGTGATGGTTGCACAATATTGTGAGTGTAGTTAAGGCCACTAAATTGTAGGCTTAGAGGAGGCTCAAAATGGCAAGTACTGAGGTGCCTGGGTGGCACAGTTGGTTACGCATCTGACTCATGGTTTCAGCTCAGGTTGTGATCTCAGGGTTGTGGGATTGAGCCCCGCATTGGGCTCTGCACTCAGCGTGGAGTCAGCTTGAGATTCTCTCTCCCTCTGCCCCTCCTGCTCATGCTCTCTCTAAAATAAATAAATATTTTTTAAGAATGGCAAATTCTATGTCATATCTATTTCACCACAATAAACAGAAAATTTAAAACTTTTAAAATGAATCAACAACCTAAATATAAGAGCTGAAATTATAAAACTCCTAGAAAAAAAACAGGCAAACAACATCATGGACTTGGATTTGGCAAGGAATTCTTAGATATGACATCAAAAGCATAAGCAACATAAGAAAAAAACAGATAAATTGGGCTTCATCAAAATTAAAAGCTTTTGTGCATAAAGGGACATTATCAAGAAAGTGACAAGCCAACCTACAGCATGAGAAGAAATACTCGTAAATCATGTATAAGGATCTACTGTCCAGACTATAGAAAGAACTCTTAGAACTCAACAACAAAAATACAAAAAACCCAATTAAAAACTGGGCAAAGCGCTTAACAGACATTTCTCCAGAGAAGGAATACAAATGGCCAAGAAACTTGTGGGAAGATGCTATGTCATTAGTCATTAGCGAAACGCAAGTCAAAACTACACTGAGATACCGCTTCACATCCATTAGGAAGGCTAGAATCAGAAAAGTAGAAAATCACAAGAGTTGGTGAGGTTGTGGAGAAACTGGAGCTCTTGTGCACTGGCTGGTAGGAAAGTAAAATGCAACCACTCTGGAAAGCAGTGTGTTGGCTCCTCAGAAAGTAAATATAGAACTACCACATGACCCAGCAATTCCACTCCTAGGTATATATCCCAAAACAGGGACCCAAAGACTTGTACCCAAATTTTCATACCAACAGCCAAAAGGTGAAAACAACTCAATATCCACCAATGAATGAATGGATAAGCAAACTGTGGTGCATACGTACAGTGGAATATTACTCAGACATAAAAATAGATGGAGTACTGATAACATGCTACCTCAAAAACATCATGCTCAGTGAAAGAAGCCAGACACGAAAGGTCACATATTATGATTCCATTTATATGAAATACTCAGAATAGGCAAATCCATAAAGACAGAATACACATTGGTGGATTCGAGGGGCCGGGTGGAGGAGAGCATGAGGATGATTACTTAATGGGTTTGCAGTTTCCTTTTGCAGTGACGTGGAATGCTTTGGAACTAGATAGAGGTGGTGGTTGCACAACACTGTGAATGCACTAAATGCAATTAATGGTTCACCATAAAATGGTTAACATCATGTTATATAACCTGCTTAAATAACCTATCGTTTTAATACTTTCTTTTTTTTAAAGATTTTATTTATTTATTTGCGAGAGAGGGAACACAAGCAGGGGGAGTGGGAGAGGGAGGAGGCTTCCCACTGAGCAGGGAGCCCGATGCGGGGCTCGATCCCAGGACTCTGGGATCATGACCTGAGCCAAAGGCAGATGCTTAACGACTGAGCCACCCAGGCGCCCCTCGTTTTAATAGTTTCTAAAATACATACCATTACATATGTCTTGGAGCCCTCAGAAGAGTGTGACTGGAGGGGAACTACTTTATGACTCGATTCAGCGTTTCCAGAGACCACTGCAGGAACAGGCTTCGACTTAGAGTCGCCATTTTTAATATTACTTTTGGAGGTTTTTCTTTATGAGGCAGAAAAGAAAAAATTATCATCAGTATAGTGAAAATGAAAGGTTTTTACATATCTGGGAAATGTGTATATGTATTACAAAAACTGCTCCATTTAGAGAAAATAGTTTTCTAAAAACCAGGGGGCATTCCACAAAACACTTGACTAGTACTCCTCAAAATCAATCAAGGTCGTGAAAAACCAAGAAAGTGAGAAACTTGGTTGACTAAGGAGACAGGAGGACTAAATGTAATATGGTATCCTGGATTGGATCCTAAAAGAGAAAAAGGACATTAGTAGAAATACTGGTGAGGGCCAAATAAAGTCTGGAATTTAGTCAACAGTCAGGTACTGATGTTGTTTTCTTAGTTCTGACAAATGTACCATGGTAATGTAAGAGGTTTATGATAGGAGAAGCTGGGGGAGGGGTATACAGAAACTCTCTGTACGATCTCTGCAACTTGTCTGTAAATACAAGATTATTCCATAAAAAATCAATGAGAAATTACCTCATGTACAGAAGAACCAGCATAATTGTCAAGTTTCGCATGTTTGTAATTATACCACAACTGCTTTGCCAAGTTTGAGAGTAAGAATGATTGGTGTGCTCAGCCTGGACTTGCAGAATAAAAGTGTACAGGATTAACCCCCTTTAGTGTGACATTTCTACAACTGAGCTAACTAACCCTCTGGAGACTTCAAAAGGACCATGAGACCAGTGCAACGGAAGGCCAAAGGTCTGTTTGGTGCAAATTATAGACGGTGTAAATAAAAAGATGGTTTTTCTTTAACCCCTGGGGCCTCTCTAGTATTACTCTTAAATCTAACATGTCACAAGGCAGAGATCGTGCAGCTCTTAGATCTTGGAACAGCTATTTAGTGAAGGTAACCCCTGTAAGTCAAAGAAAGAAATTTTTCTCCTGAGAAATTATATGAGTGAAGAGGGAAATTTATGGAAACTCTCAGAAATTTGAGTGCTTAATTTTTAAATGTGACTCTCACATAGTACATAATATAACAGGCTTCTTAGATAATTTCATTTTCATATGGTTTCTAAAACATATAGCCTTTTGAAAGAATCCTACTTGATATGTCTTGGGACCCTCTAAGGAATGTTAAAGTGATTCTCTAAATGGTTTTCTAGATTTCTGATTTTAGCAATTAAGTAAATCTCAACACATGTCCTAATCATGCAATTTTCCTTCATGTTTTTTTTTTTAAAGATTTTATTTTATTTATTTGAGAGAGTGAGAGAGACAGCACAAGAGGGGGTAGGGTCAAAGGGAGGAGCAGACTCCCCGCTGAGCAGGGAGCCCAATGCGGGACTCGATCCCGGAATTCCGGGATCATGACTTGAGCCGAAGGCAGTCACTTAAACCAACTGAGCCACCCAGGCGCCCCTTCCTTCATGTTTAAAAAAGCTCACCACAGGGGCGCCTGCGTGGCTCAGTCAGTTAAGCATCTGACTCTTGATTTCAGCTCAGGTCATGATCTCAGGGTTGTGAGATCGAGCCCACGTAGGGCTCTGCACTGGGTGTGGAGCCTGCTTAAGATGCTCTCTCTCCCTCTCCCTCTGCCCCTCCTCCCTTCTCTCTCAAAATAAATAAATAAATAAAACTTCACCATAAATTCTACATATGAGAATTATAGAAGCTACCTTCTTTTATTCATCTATTTAGCCACCTATTTGCAAGGGAATATCTTACGCCTTTGTGGCCTCCAAAAACAGAGCGATTTGGCGCTTTATGTAAGGCTGCCTCAGGATGCTCCTCACAGAGGGTCTTTCTTCAGGCCTTTTGCTCAGCATTGTTCTTATCAGTTCTGCCAGCTCTGGGCTATAATCTTTTGGCATTGGTGGCAGCTACAAAGAGAAATAATATCACAATTATGACTCTGGTCTTTTGAAGCAAAGTATAAGGAAAAAGTAGATGTTTCCAAATATTTCTTTAAAGTCATTATCCACAGAAGAAAAGAGCCAGCATACAGGAAGCTTACTAGTGTCCTGGTCATAGCAGCAAGTTGTGAGACTATAAAAGTATATCTTTTGGGGGGTCTGGGTGGCTCAGTCATTAAGCATCTGCCTTCAGCTCAGGTCATGATCCCAGGGTCCTGGGATCGAGCCCCGCATCGGGCTCCCTGCTCGGCGGGAAGCCTGCTTCTCCCTCTCCCATTCCCCCTGCTTGTGTTCCCTCTCTAGCTGTCTCTCTCTCTGTCAAATAAATAAATAAAATCTTAAAAAAAAAAAAAAAAAGTATATCTTTCAAGCCAGCAGTCCCATTTGAGGACTCTCTCCTTCAGAAATAAAAGCATGAGTTCCCAAAGACTTACATACCAGGATATTCACTGCAACATTGTTCTTGCAGTAGTAAACAACTGGAAACAACTTAAATGTCTATCCATTGCATAGCTTATGGTACATCCTTCTAATAAAATGTTAGGCAGCTTCTTAAAAAATATGACAGGTACCGAACTGGAAAGATGTCCCTTGTATATTAAGTCAAAAAAGCAAGTTGTATACCAATATGTACTATCTGATTCCATCTCAGTTACTGTTTAAAAGTGCCTGTGTGTTTATGTGCATATATACACACAGACTGAGATATATATATAGACAGGAAAACGCTAGGAAGGCTACGCACAAAATTCCTAGCAATGGTGATCTCCACTGGATAGAAAAGAATAAAAAGAGAGGGAAATTTCACTCCTTTCTTGTTTTGAGTCTTAAGTAGTGCAATTACAGGTATGGTTTACTTTTTGTGTTTTTCAATATTTTGAAATTAAGAAAGTGAGTCTTGGCATAATATTAAAATCAGTAGGTGGTTTACAGCTTTAAAACTTAATGGTGTGTGGGGCTCCTGGGTGGCTCAGTCATTAAGCATCTGCTTTCGGCTCAGGTCATGATCCCAAAGTCCTGGGATTGAGCCCCGCATCGGGCTCCCTGCTCTGCGGGAAGCCTGCTTCTCCCTCTCCCACTCCCCCTGCTTGTGTTCCCTCTCTCGCTGTCTCTCTCTGTCAAATAAATAAATAAAATCTTTAAAAATAAATAAATAAAACTTAATGGTGTGTGGATACCTAACACTGCAGAGGACAACTAGCCTCATGGGAAGTAATATATAAACATGGTCACTCTGGTGTCTGTATCGTACACATTGCTTTCTGCAGTTCTTATTTGGCTACTTATAATTGTGATGATTACCAAAGGAGCAACACCTTCAAAGAGTAGACTGATTTTTATTTATTATTATCATTACTATTTTACATTGTTGCAAAGTGTCTTCTAATCACCAAGTACTGAGCAAGCTGGGAATGGAATGGGTACTTTGCCCAGAGTGGACTCATTTTAGATGGGGCTCATTTAACCACGGCTGCTCAGGAGAAGCTACCAATATCGTCTCAGGGCACCTGAATATCCTGTGGTTACAAGGTGGTGGTTTTCAAAAAGCCAATTCTTCAGAACCATCAAGCCACCTTTACTAATTAGTATTAAAAAACGATCAATGCCTTCTCTTTCTAGTTCAACCTTCTCCATAGAAGGGGCCTACTCTTCTTACCTATCCACCTGACATCAACGATGACTCATTTTTGCCAATAGCTACTTACAAAGCTGCATTAACTTAACCTTGCTTCAAATATGAAAAACAATTAGTTTCAGAATATTCTTTACCTTTCCTTCAATAATCCGATAAACTAAAGAATTCATGTCTTTTGCATTGAAAGCATGCTTCAGGGTGGCCATTTCATAAACACAGCATCCCAGAGCCCAAACATCAGACTAGAAAAGAAAAATAGTAAATAATCAAATGTCAGAATGCCTTACTGACATTTTTCCTCTGAGAAAAACAAAACAAAACAAAACAAAGCAAAAAAACGTTTTCGGGGCACCTGGGTGGCTCAGGCAGGTAACATCTGCCTTCAGCTCAGGTCGTGATCCCAGAGTCCTAGGATCGAGCCCCACATTGAGCTCTCTGCCCACCATGAGCCTGCTTCTCCCTCTCCCCACTGCTGGTGCTCACTCTCTTGCTCTCTCTCTCTCTCAAATAAATAAAAAAAGAAATCTAAAGAAAAACCAAAAACCAAAAAACATTTTCCTCAAGCCAATTCACAGAGAATTCCTCTGACTTTCTATCTGATGGGTTCTGAAGTTATGAATACTGTCCTAGAGACAGGGTGAGCTGGCATATGCAGCTCAATCCTACCTTATAGTTGTAAGGTTTGTTTGAAAACAATTCAGGGCTCATGTAGTAGGGGGTGCCAATGAGGGTGCTAGCCATGTCACAGTGGTTCTCTAACACTCGAGCAATTCCTAGGTCACCCACTTTGATGATGTTTGTTCTTGTGAGGAAAACATTTTGAGTTTTCAGATCTCGGTGAAGGATGTGTTTTTCATGTAAATACTGAGGAGAGAAATAAAACTTCATTAAATATAAGAACACTTACCTACTTACATATTCCTGACTTCTTACATACCATCAACAATTGCATGAGTGAAAGAGTTTCAGTCACCTGAATAACAAAACCCTACTGTTTTAATCATCTCTAAATAAAAAGTCTGATTTACAACTTTCCAAAGCAAGAAATTAAGTTCCATGCATTAATTTGCCCAGTGTCTATCCTTCACAACTATTCCCTGGTACCTTGACAATTTTACCATCTAGCATTAAATGGATCCAGTTAAAAATATGCTTACAAACTCCCCCTGAAGGGACAAAGACAACTTGTACAGGGTCAGATGCACATTCCCCTCAGACTCATGAAATCTTCAGCTTAATAATATTTTCAAATATAACAATATCACTTTTATTTAGACACAGTGTATAAAATTTACACAAGGTCAATCCATTCTGGACATATCTGTCCAGATCCAGAGTGGTATTTCATAAACAGTCTTACATTTGAATGTGTGTATATTCGAACACAAACATGTTTTGTATTTCCACTCACTCTGCCACAGCAGGGTTAAAGCCCATACCCCCACAGTTTAAGCATATTAATTAGCCCAACCACCTTTCAATATGACATAGCTGACCAGCTGATAACAGACATGGTCATTTTTTGCTTTGTCAACTCAGGGCCCTTAAAATTGATTTTGCTGTGAATATTAAATGAACAGAGAACTGGCATCCCCTGCAAACTGAAATCCACGTCTACTTCAATACAGACATCATTCATTCAGAAACACTCTAATGCTATAGTGAAAGGGACTGAGTCTACTTCATAAATGGATTTTTTTTTAAATACATTTTTTTTTCACGTAAGCATTCGGGGAAGCAGTTTCCTAAAATCCACCTGCCATCCCCCTGTCACCTTGGAGCGAGTGGAATGCTGTGTCTGGACAGTACCTGCAGGGCCATGGCAATCTGAACAAACCATTCCACCACCTGACTCTCAGGCAGAAGCTGCCCCTTCTGTTCTTTGAGCTTTCGGTACAGATCACCTCCTTCGCAGAAGCCCATGACGATGTACAGCAGACCGTCGCCTCCCTCCCATGACTCCTTATAGGTGACAATATTAGGGTGCTTCAACTGAGACAAGAGCTGAGCTTCCTGTTCAGCGGCTCGCCGCTCTCGGCTGGAGGCATTTCGGAGGTTCAGCTTTTTGATGACATACTATGGAGAAAACACGTGATTTTACAAGGTGCAAATAAGCATACAGTTTTATAGGTGCAGAATATTTAAGGGTTCTTCTGAAATGGTCCTCAAAACCAACCTCCAGGAGCCTGTCAGACAACCTATTCATTTTGTTATTTGCAAAGCACAAAACTAGGGAAAAGATTTGCTCTAATTTACTGATATTTTCAATAGGTTAGACTTCAACAGGCTGGAGGGTCACAAAAAATTTATTATACTTTCCATCTGCATTTTACAATTTCATTAATGGCTAAAAAATGAGTCCATGTTAACATACAACTGGATCAACCATAAAACCTGTAGTAAAGATTCCTTAACCTCTAAGTTTCCCTTACAAAGGTATATAATATAAGGCTTGAAAATACATCTGCATGGGCGCCTGGGTGGCTCAGTCATTAAGCATCTGCCTTCAGCTCAGGTCATGATCCCAGGGTCCTGGGATCGAGCCCTGCATCGGGCTCCCTGCTCAGCGGGAAGCCTCCTTCTCCTTCTCCCTCTCCCACTCCCCCTGCTTGTGTTCCCCCTCTCGCGGTCTCTCTCTCTGTCAAATAAATAAATAAAATCTTAAAAAAAGAAAATACATCTGCGGACAGAATGGATTCATAGATCGCATTGGATACTCAAAGGGATCCATGGCCTAATAAGGTTAAAAATCACCGATTCTCAACATTAAAAATTATTCCCACTTAAAAAGAAAGTCAATATCCCCTGACACCTTGCCCTGATACATTGCCCACAACCAATTAACAGTCCATACAGTTCATTAATCAACAAGGATATATATAAATGTGCTTTGTAAAGTGTAAACTACTGCTCAAATGTGAGGGGCTATTATTCCCATCAATACCCCATTCTCCACTCAAAAAATCCAATGACACACCCACCCCATTCCCCCTATCGCTACTGAATAAATCTCTTAAACCTGAGTTTGTGTTCCAGGCAGAGCTACCAGCACCTGACACCAAGCAGAATAGACTAGAGAGCCTTATACTCGGGAGGGACATCTCTTTTCAGCTTGCCTGGGGCACTGCCACTGTCTTGGTGTAATTATTAATAGCGCCTCCTTCCAGTCTCGAAATTGTCCCAGTTTGTATGATACATTATATGGTCACCCTACTTACAAACCATTTTAGAGAACTGGCTCATCCTGAGGGTCATGGGATAAAGTGCTCTAAAGAAAGGAGTGACAACATTAGCTGTAAGTTTTAGAAGGATCACTGAGATGGCAATGAAAGTGATGGATTGAAGAGCGAGGATCAGTGGAAGCCACGGCCACAGCTCAGCTAAAGATTATGATGTCCTGGATTGGGGCGGTACCAGTGGAGATAGAGAAGAGGCCTGCTGGCTTAGTGGACAAATGAATGGGGGCAGTGGTGTGTATCAAGAATGACACCTGGATATGTCCAGCTGGGGCAAGTGGATGGTGTGTGGTCCTACTCACTGAAATGGGGACCATGAAAGGTTTGGCGGGAAGATGATGAATTTTAAGTGAGTCCAACAGTCTCCAGGTCAGATGTACGGGGCCCTTCAAAGAGTAATACCTGCCAGGCGCTGTGTTAGATTGTGGGAATGAATGATCTCACGGAATTGTCAAGAGTGGAGGAGGTGTGTAGATCAAGCACAACAATTAATACTATCAAGGAGAACTACAGGGAGTGTGGGGCGCGTCTTACAGTAAGGCCTGGCCTACTCTTGGTGGTATGGGACGGTTTCCCTGAAGAAGTGACATCCGAAGTGAGTCCCCTACAGACCACCCGCAGCCTAGCCTTTGGACTGCGGCCTCGGCATATAGCTGCCTGCCCTCCACCCCCTGCCGGGCCCCAACCCCGCCGACCTGCCTGCCGTCCCGACGGTGCCTCACGAGCGTCACCTCCCCGTAGCTGCCCCTGCCCACGACCCGCAGGTAGCAGTAGGCGGCCAGGGGCATGTTCCCGGCGCCGGCCCAAAGCTGTGATGCGGCGGCAGCGGCGGCCAGGGTCGCGGGCCGCGGCAGGAGACCCCGCTCATGCCCAAGAGGCCGCTGTGCTGGCGGCTGCTGAGACTGTCGGGCCCCTACGCGAGCTCGGAGGCTGGGCCCACAGCGACGCCGCTGCCATAGCGATCCCGGCCAGCGCAGCCCCGCGCATGCTCCCGCGGCCCGGAAGCACCCACCACAGAGCCGAAGCGCCAGGCGGCCAGAGCGGTTCCGCCATCCAGGAGGATCCGCCATAGAGTCCAAGCTCAGGGCGGCCAGAGCGACTCCGCTGGTCCTGGCGCGCGCGCCTTCTGCCTCAGTTCCACCGCCGAGAACTTCCGGGTTGCCGGGAACAATAAACTAATAGAAGCTTCCACGTATTGAGCACATACTTGACCTAAGCGCTTTTTGAAAATATTCGCCGTTCGTTTTACAAATAATTTTATTAACCGCCTACCATGTGCCAAACCGACAGAGTTCCTCTCTTCCTGAGGCTCCCATTCTAATCGAGGGATGACAGACTAGATTCTACAAGTAACATTTGTTACATTTGCTTTATCACACAATGGTTAATGTATGCATCTAGCAATCCATCTTATTTTTTACGCATTTCAAAAGCAACTGAAGATATCAGTACACTTCACCCCTAAAAGCTTCAGCTTGTGCATTAAGAAATGCAAAGTACTCTCATAACTATCCAAACCCCTGCACTGTGACTTGACCAAATTCTAGCATGGTTTTTAACAGCTTAAGGTAGTGTCCGTAGGAGGACCCTCCTTAAAAGACCCGTGTGTGAAAGCTCAAAGCTGCCGAAGAGTTTATTATTTGATCCAACCGACATTTTCTTTCCCTTTCCTAGAGCATTTACCTAAAAGACCTCACAATTGTAAATCCTTCCTATGTCTCTATTAGATAGATACGTGTGTTATCTCCTAAGATCCAGGAGTGTCTTTCTCAAGGACGAGAAATCCATCCCTTTGAAATGTAAGATTTGTCTACATCCAAGAACAATTTTTTGCCCAGTTGGGGGCAATATCACCCCTGTTGAGAATGGGAAATGTTAAAGAACAGAAATTCAACCAAGTAAATTTGAAGATCTGATTGACTTTATTAAGTGATTCATGAATCGGGCAGCATTCTGTCTAGCAAGTAGAGGGATACTCTAAGGAGTTGTTCAAAATGGAAAGTTTTTACTGGAAGGAAGGCAAGGAAAGGAAATTATTACTGGGAAAAAAAAGAAAAGAAAAAGAAAGAGAAGAAATAACTTTCAGCTATTACTGAAAGTTTCAGGCCAGGGCATCTTCTTTTTTGTGGGGAAGAGAATGGCAGGGTTTTTAATTGTACAGCTTGTCTCACTAGTGCTGATCAGGAAATTTCAGATTGACTGTTAGAAGGTCACATTCTTGGGTTTGGTTGAAACTATAATAAGTCTTGGTTTCCTATTGGGTGTTGGTGACTCCATCTGGGGCTTGTTTCTTTTTTTAATACTATTGCCCCCAGAAAGTTAATTCATGCTTTTTCCAGTTAATCCCCATTCCCCTCTTAGAGACAAGTACATTAGCATCTTTAATACTTACATCAACCCTGTGAAGCTGGTACTATTATCATCCTCATTTTACAGTTAAGGAAATTGAGTCTCTGGGAAGTTAAGAAACTCATGCTAACAGAGTCAGCATTGCTAACAGGGTTCTTTAAAATGGAGCCAGGAGGACATTGAGGATGTTGAGGAAATGGAGTTTATGTGTGTCTTCTGTCTCAAATTCTCAGAATTTTTGCTGAACTCAGTTAAAAGCCAAGGCATCTGCTACATGGTAAAATGGACATAAATGGACTTTCTGCCCAACACTAGCCCTGGCAATCAATCACATATAGATTAGTATAACTAAAGCTATACCAGGAACAATCACATTTTGTTCAAAACAACTTATGTAAATGCCCTCTTTCTTCTTTAAAAACTCTGAACTTTGTCTCTCCAGAGTTGATTTTTTTTTTAATTTTGGTGGAATCTGTGTCTCCCGGACTGCAATCCCTAAGACCCCAAATAAATGCACATATTTTATTTTGCAGCTTGCAATTTTGTCTTTCATTGGTCAGCACTCAAAACAACATTCTAGAAGGCTTATGGCTCGCTCACTCCTAAAACCCCTGTATTTACTTGGCCCCACGTGCCCTCAAGAAAGCTTCCTGGAAAATGACTCAGATTCCCTAGATGCCTTTCTTAGTCTTCATCTATCCCTCTTACCCTCAGTAGCCTCTGCCCCTCTGGTGAGTCCTCTCCTTTCTTGGTTTCTAGAACTTTTCTGGTTCTCCTGGTGCAAACTCCTGGTCCAACTCCTGTTCTTTTGACTTCTCATGATTCCCTCATGTTTGAGGGAATCTTCTCTCCACTTTTTACCTCCTCCAACTTGCTCTTCTTCAAACCTATCATTCACTCTGCAGACGTTTAGTATGGGCATGCATGGTGCAAGGCCCTGCCCTGGAGGCACAAAGTGAATAAGACAGACAAAGTCCTGTCCCTGTAGGGCTTACAGTTGAAGAGAGAGGTGATCATTAATCGAAGAAGTGTGCTAATATGTTATCATTGCCAACTAAGGTCAATGTCATGCTGAAAGGTCATCAGGTCCAGCCTGGTCAGCCAGGGGAAGTAGTGCTAAGCAATCATTCCTTGAACTGAAGTTTGAAGGAAAACTTCTTCAGGCAAAGGGAGCATCATATGCTAAGGCTCAACGGACTTATTTTGTGACTTCACCTCCGCAGTTCTGAGTCTGAACTCAGCACTGGGCCAGCCCTGTCTACTTCAAGACCCCAACCCCAGCAGTTGACATGGGGTTGGCGGCACACAGCAGGTGTGAATGGAGGATGAAGTGGGGCTGATGAATGAATGAGTGAGAAAGCATCTGCCTACATAGATTGGAAAAAAAGTCTGTATGGTTGAAGCTGAGAGACTCAAGGAGGGGGGGCATGGCTGGGTGAGAACGAGGGGTCAGTGGGGGCAGACCACTCAGGACCCGGAAATGTGTAAGACAGGGAAAGGTCTCAAGCAGATCAACATTTTTAAATGATGGCTCTGGTTGCTGCCAGAGAGTACACTGAAGGAGTAGGGTGGAAGTAAGGGGAGCAGCCATGTAGATGAGAGATGAGGGTGGCTTGGGCTCAGTGGTGACTGGGCGAGTCACCTCTCCTCTTCATCTGTAACATGGGAGCAGTAACAGTACCCATCTCTTGGGGGTTAGTTGTGAGCAGTACATGAGGTAGGACACAAAAGATGTTGAGAAGATGGCCACGCACTAGTCACTATTAACTCTCCCCATACCCTCTCTCCTCCCCACAAGCCAGACAAATGTAGTTCTATGGACCAAGCTTGGTGCTGGCCATCTCCCAACAGTCCAGTCTCGATCTTACCACATCCCTGCTCAAAAGATCTTTAGTGTTTTCCACCTAAAAGATGGGACCCTTTCAGACCTCTATGCCAGGCTGGTCTCAAACCACTTCTGAGCCTCCTTCACCACCCTCTTCATCAGGTCCTGCTTCCATGACGCAAGGTGCAGACAACTGCACCTTCTGCAAGCATGCTTCACACCTACTCACCCACTTTCTCTCCCTGTCCTTCCTCCTCCCCCTGCCCAAGGGCTGCTCTGTTTCCCAGGCACCTCCTCCAGGAGGCTTCCCCTAAGCCCTATGGGAGTGAACTATGCCTCTCCCAGGTTACTACAGCTCCTTCGTGCTCCTCTTTAGCTTCTGACACTCCTGACACTCACTGGGCTTCTTTTGAGTCCTCTGGCTCTTTTTCCCAATGCATCACTCACTGAATACAGCAAGGTACTCGAGGTCATTATTGTGTCCTGGAGCTTGGCACCATGCCTAACCCACCAAGGGCTAGGTTGATACTTGTGCAGGAAATCAACAGAACCTCAAATGCAATTTCATGTTGACCCATCTCATTTTCCACAAAGGCCAGAAAACAGACCAGAAGGTCATTCTGGCCTGGATATGATAAACTTTTTCCCAGAAGCTGTTCTGAGAGACAAAGTCCGAGACAAGCAAACAGAGATCAAAATGGCCTCTGGGCCCCCTCACCCCAACAGGGTCACGGCAGCCAGCACATCCCACCCAGGGCCATGGTGTGGATTGACCAGGGCCATGTCTGCCCTGTGTGCTGTGGCTTGTGGGAGACAGGGAGAGTTTGGGCAGAAAAATTAAGAAATTGAAGGTCCCAAAGTGGTCCCTGGGGTTTTCAACTCTGCATCTCCTTTCTTCCTAATGATGCAGAGGGCATTTCTGTCAGTACCTGATAGGCTTGGGCTTTGGAGTCTGAAAGATCTGGGTTTGAAGACCTGTCGTCTGCTGTGGGACCAATGTCCCAGGGACACCGTGAGGATAAAAGGAGACAGCAAAGGGCTTAGATCGATGCGTGGCACGTACTCAGCCCTCCATTACGAAAACACACTATTCATCTTTGCCTCCTCTTTACTGGCCAGGCATCCCTGCCCAGGTGGAGGAGCGATGAGGCTTACTTCTGTTCTTTCCAAATCTGGATGTGAAGGTCCAGAGAGATGAAGTAACTGTCCGAAAGCACAGGTCGCCCATTAAGCATCCCCAGGACTGGCCAGACGGCCTCTGGCAGAACCACTGCTAGGGTTGGTGTGGCTAGAGACATGGGCGTGGGCAGACACTTGGGAAGCTGTACTATCTGCCACCCTGGCCAGACTGTAACTGTGAAAAGTTTGCTGATACTTAAAGAATTTTCAAAGTAACATCTAACGAACTTCAGAAGTCCACTTTTAACTGTGGCTTCTTGACGCATGTCACCATATTACTGGTGTTGCCTGTGCCAGACCCAGGATAAGATGAGCCATCGGGGTCTTCACCCTTCATGTCAGCTGAGTGCGGCTCCATACAAAGGGGCTCCGTCTGAGTCTGGTCAGGAGTTTACACAGCTGGGAATCCCCCCAAGGAGAAAGATTTCACTGTTAAATTTTGATCCCCCCAATTGTAATATTTGCCTTCACCTTGTCTAATGTTTAATCCATGTTTATCTAGCACTTTATTGATTAACGGTCTGAGCGAAGCGACGAGGCAGCCGGAGCCTTGAGACCATGGACGGCACCATGGGGCTGCGGGCGCTACTGTGCGTGTACCTGGCCTCCCTCCTCGTCCTGCAGGCCATGCCCACTCAGGGTTCACCCACAGGCAGGCCCAAAGTCAGCAAGGTATGTGGGTAAACCCTCAGGCCAGAAACAGACAGCTGGGCCAGGATGGGCCCAGGAGGGACACAAGACCCTCACCCCAGAGCCCGGGGCCACCCCCACCCACCTTGACCACCACTGACCAGAGAGGTGATGTCCAAGCAGCGAGGGGGAGGTGAGGCTGAGGGGTAGAGGACACAGACTGTGTCCCACTCCCACCCCTTAGCAGATAAGCTATGGTCCGCTGCACATTCCCACTCACACTTGTCCCGGTTTTGTTTTACAGAAGCAACAGACCGTGGACACAGTGAGTGAGAGTCTCTGCAAAGGGGTCTGTGGTGGGGCCATATTACAGCCTGTTTTCCCTCATGCTTCAAGGGGTGCCCTTCTATCAGCGCCCTGGGCAGAGGGACTCCATTTCCCAGAAATGGGGGTTTGCACGCCCCACTGTGCGGTCTCCGACAGAGAGGCTAGAGTGGGTCTTCCCAGAAGGGCTGGTCTGTTCTTTGGGCACCTGGCTTCTGAGCTGGGTGCTGAGCCCCCACACAACACAGGGGTCTCTCACTGGTTCAGAGGCCCCCCTCCCAGCCACAGCCCCGTCACATCTCACTCTAGGCCGTCGACGGCGTGACCATCCGGAGTTTGAAAGTCAACTGCAAAGTCACCTCTCGCTTTGCTCACTATGTCATCACCAGCCAAGTGGTCAACAGTGCCGATGAAGCCAAGGAAGTGGCCTTCGATGTGGAAATCCCCAAGACGGCCTTCATCAGTGACTTTGCCATGTGCGTGCCTGCCTGACTCCCACACCCAGAGCTGTCCATTCATCAGACCCAGCCCCAAGCCATGGCTCTGGGTGGCTGGACAGTGCAGACCATCTCCTTCTTTCCAAAAGTGCCATAGGCCAGCACCAGCTCGGAGGGGATGGTCAAGCCGCTTGGGTCTGTTCTGGGCTCCCATCTTGGAGAGCAAAGTGGGGCCTCTGACAGTATGTTTTCAGCAGAGGGCCCAAGGAGCAAGGCCCGCACCCGAGATCTCTTGTTGGATTCTGTGGCCATGGCTGCCCCCCTCACTGCCGTGGGAACCCCGAAAAACTCTGTGGGCAGTGGGAGGTGGCAGGAGGTGCCTCCCATGAGTGTTCACCAGGACCAGGCCTTCTCCAGGTCTGGGCTGGGAGGATCTCAGCTATGAAGGACCTTAGTGGTCAGGGGCAGGGGCACTTCCCCTGAGGGCTTCTTCCTCTCTGTAGCACAGCAGATGGAAACGCATTCATCGGGAACATAAAGGACAAAGTGTCCGCGTGGAAGCAGTACCGGAAAGCTGCCATCTCTGGAGAGAATGCCGGCCTTGTCAGGTGAGTTCTGGGCCCTACTGCCCCGGTCTCTGGTGCCGCCCTCCCCAGCCAGGATGGACCTGAGGGCGGCAAGGTGGCCTTGGCTGGGGAACAGCCCCAGGCTGATGGGAAGTGAGCAAGCTGCCTGAACCCAAATGCCAGTACAGGTGAGCTGGACAGGGCTGGTGCCGACCTGCCTACCTCTCAGACCAGCCTCTGGGAGAAGGGGGCCCTGTCCTTGGGCCCTGACCTTGACCCTGACCATCCAATTAAGACAAGGGTGAAGGGCCAAGAGACCCGGGAGTAGCATGAATGTAAGAGAAATTGATTCTGAGGGCCATGCTTTAGGTGACAAGGACCCACATGTCACTCACCATTTGTCTGTTCTGTTGTGGCCAATGGCGGTATGTCCAGGGCCTCGGGGAGAGCAATGGAGCGATTCACCATCCACCTCACCATCGGGCCCCGGAGCAAGGCCACATTCCGGCTGACCTATGAGGAGGTGCTGAAGCGAAAACTCAAGCAGTACGACATTGTCATCAAAGTCAAGCCCAAGCAGCTGGTGCATCATTTCGAGGTAGATTGCAGGTGACCATTTGCAGGGGAGCCATCTTGGGAACAGGGCTCCTGCCTCTCTCTCACCGTGGCTCCGAGCCCTGGCTCAGGGCACACAAGGTGGCGTCCCAGGCCTGAGCACACGGGAAGGGGACTGACTCCTTGGGCGGTCTCTAGTGGGCTCTTTGTGGGCAGGGAGCTACCAGCCTCCCCCTCCTTTCTGAGCCTTGGCTTGCTCATCTGTTAAATGGGGCTGCTTGCATGTCCCAGAGCTGCCACAAGGATCACGAGAGATATTGAATGTCCCAGTAGTTGGTAGACCAGAAAGCCCGGGCAGCCGAAGGGGCTGTGACTGTCACTGGCACTTCAATGGTGGCCAAATTGAGGGGCCCAGGCTTGCACACCTTCATTTGGCCTATGTTTTTGGAGTGCCTACAACATGCCAGGCCCTGTGCTGATGGCTGGGTGGGTACTGCACACAGTGGGTGGCCAGGACATAAGTTGGCTCTTGGCTGAGTCTTGATGGTGGACTCAATGGGAGCCTGGGGGCTTCAATGATGCAGATCGACGTGGACATCTTTGAGCCTCGGGGGATCAGCAAGCTGGATGCCCAGGCTTCCTTCCTCCCCAAGGAACTGGAAAGCCAACTCATCAAGAAGTCCTTCTCAGGGAAACAGGTGTGTGGGATGGCTGGAGTGGTGGCAGGCCCTTGGGACTTCTCAGCCTGGCTCAACCCCTCATGGAGTGTCCAGGTTTGGCCTGGGAACCAGGCAGGGGCTGCAGGCTGCCCTAGTGAGGGACATAGGCATTTCATGGTAGGTATCCCAGGGAACTCGGTACCCCTGGTTCTCAGAGCAACTTAGCAAAAGCCTGCGTGCCGAGGCTGGGGAAGCACCCACGCTGGTTTGCATGGTTTGGGGTGAGCTGCTGACTTGCTTGAGCCTCAGTTTCCTCTTTGCTGTGTCACACCCATGGGAAAGCATTCAGGGAAATAAAGGGCACATGAAGAAATCTCAGATGCTGTTGCAGTTAGGATCGCAAGCTCCGGGGCTCTAGGAAACAGAACTCAGTTTGGGAAGGCTTTGGTCTACCTCGCCACTTACCACTTGCCACGCACCTCCCGTTTGCAGGAATTCCTGAAGTCCCCTGCTTGCCCCTTCCCCTGGTCCTGGCGGATTGTGGCATATGAGTGGGTAATACCCAGCCAGTGCCCTGCTTCCTAGTTTGCTCTCGACTGGAGCCAGGAACAAACCCTTTAGTTCCCACTTCCCTTTGGTAGTGACTCCATCATAATTCACGTAAAGGAAATGTTTCTTACAGTTTTGGAGGGGTTCTTTTTTAAACAAAGTAGGATACCCGGAGTATTAGCAAACATGCTTGCTTTTAGTAGGAGACCAAGGGGTGGGTCTGTGTCTTCCTAACCATCCTTTTCAAGTTTTGGAGGGGGTTTTGATGAGTATATCTTACTTTTATAACAAACAAATAAATGAAAAGTAAAAATTAAAAAGTATTTAAGGAAAAAACAAAAAGTTACAAGTCTAGAAAAGTATTGAGTAAAACCCATCCCTAATTCCCTGAGCACCAACACCAAGTCGAACCAGATCTTAGCTTCCAGCTTCCACCCTGGGTCCTTCCTCCCAGCCTCTGTTCTTTGTCTACAGTGGCGGGGGGCGAAGGGGGTGGGTTCTGTTTTCCAGCACAGTGTTGTAGCCTTGCTTCTTTACTCCACAGTTTGAGTTGACCGATGTCTCTTGTTCTCATACCGCTTTTATTTTGTACCCAAAGTGGCAACACTTGTTGTAGAAAAGCCCAATGTTTCAGAAGCATATACGCGAAGAAACAGGTCTTCTCTCCTACCACCTTATAGGTGTGTGCTCACACCCTCCGCCTTTCCAGGGTCACGTGCTCTTCCGCCCTACTGTGGGTCAGCAGCAATCCTGCCCCACGTGCTCCACATCCTTGCTGAATGGGGACTTCAAGGTGACCTACGATGTCAATCGAGACCAACTCTGCGACCTCCTGGTGAGCCCGAAGCTTCCAGTCCCAGACTCAGAGGCCCAGGCAGGGGGTGCTTGTGACAAGGGCCTTACTTGTTCCCTTGTGTTTCAGGTTGCCAATAACCACTTTGCCCACTTCTTCGCTCCCCAAAACCTGACGAACCTGAACAAGAACGTGGTGTTTGTGATTGACATTAGCACCTCCATGGAAGGCCAGAAAGTGAAACAGGTAAACTGCGGCTCTAAGCAAGTCCCCCAGAAGGAGCTTCTCCAGCCCCAGCCCCCACCCCACACTGGTGTTGTCACCAGAGTCTGGGTTTCGGATTTCTGCTCTTCCCAGCAGTCGGGGGCTCTGGCATCAGCCCCGTTCTCACAGTACCGCCGAGGCAGGTGGATCCCCTTCTCCTCAGTAGCACAGTGGGATGCTTGCGGGGTCGTGGGTCTAGCGATGGGGGGTACATGGAACGTGCCAGGGGCGATCATGGCTGTCCCTGGGGAGGTGTCTGGCAGCAGGGACAGCCCACTGCCCACGATGCTCTGAGAGCCATGGCTCCACCAGCCGAGTTTTAGACACTCTTTCTTGACTCTGCCCTGTTTGAGCTCCTGGTCATTTCTTCTCCCCATGCGGGCTCCCCTTGCCTTCTCTGTCCCCTCATCCACCCCCGGGGCTCCACAGGACACTCCTCTCCTGACACCACCTGTCTGTCCTGTCCATCCCCTCCCACTTGTCCACTGTGTGCCTCTGCCCTGTGGATCTCTCAAATGCGTATCTGGAGCCGACAGGAGACACTCTCCTGGGGCCATGTCCCTCCACCGACTGTCCTGTCATTACAGACCAAGGAGGCGCTCCTTAAAATCCTGGGGGACATGCGGCCAGGGGACTATTTCGACCTGGTCCTCTTTGGGTCTGAAGTGCAATCATGGAGGGGCTCGCTGGTGCAGGCATCCCCCACCAATCTTCGAGCGGCTCAAGACTTCGTGCGGCGTTTCTTCCTGGCTGGGGGTAAGGGCAGGGGTCTTGAGTCACTCTGGCGTCGCCTCTGCCCTCTTGGAATGAGGGCATACACTGGCCTACTTTCCTTCCTTTGCAGCCACAAACCTGAATGGAGGTTTGCTCCGGGGAATCGAGATCTTGAACCAAGCTCATGGGAGCCTCCCCAAACTCAGCAACCATGCCTCCATTCTCATCATGCTGACAGACGGCGAGCCCACAGAGGGTAAGCACCTCAAGGCCTGGGCTGGGAGGTGGTGATCTCTTTGTTACGGAAGGCGTTCGAGCTGTGCTTGGAAATCCAGCCACTGGAGATGCTACAGGGGGTGCAGAAAGGCTCGGGGCAAAGTCAAGCCTGTCTGATCTAAAGACAGAATTCAGGAGTTACAAGGCATACTTCTATGCTGAGCTGGGTACCTGGGGAAGTATCTGTATGACACAGGGTTACTCAGATCCCAAGACGATAGGCAGGATTCCCAGGTTGAGTTTAATGAACTAGGTATTCAGCACCAACTGTGTGCCCAGCATAGGACTAGGGACCAAGAAGAGATACCAAGAGAACAAGGTTCGCCTCTGTCCTTAAGGAGCACAGGGTCCACTGGGGTGCCAGACCCAGGAGCAGTCCCTCTGTGGAGGGCCCTGAAAGAACAGGGTGCCAGGAGGCTATAGGATCAGGGGCATCTGGCCCAGGCAGGGTCCCAGGAGGCCTCCTGGAGGAGGTGACCCATGAGCTCAGGCTGGAAGGAAGAAAAGGAAAGCAGGAAGGGATGTCTGGCAGCAGGAGTAGCTTGAGCAAAAAAAAAAAAAAAAAGGTGTGCACAATGGCAGGGCCTGCCTGAAAACAGCAGGCCTGTGCAGACGAGGTGGAACAAGGGTGGGAAGGTTGGCAGGGCCTCACAGGCCATGGCAATGACCTATGGGAGGGTTTAGAGTGGAATCCTGTCTTTTGTAGTCGCCCACTGAGCCAGCAAGAGATGTTGCCTCAAGATGCTGGTGGGGACAGGAGATAGGCGGGGGTCTGAGACAGGAGGCCTGGCCCCCAGAGAGTGTGCCCCAAAGGCCCCTTGTGCCCTACATGCCTGTGATTCAGTATCCTGGCCCTGCCTGGGTGTGTGGCTGCAGGGGTGACAGACCGTTCCCAAATCCTCAAGAACGTCCACAGCGCCATCCGGGGCAGGTTCCCGCTCTACAACTTGGGCTTTGGCCACAACGTGGACTTGAACTTCCTGGAGATCATGTCCATGGAGAACAACGGACAGGCCCAGAGAATTTATGAGGACCATGACGCCACCCAGCAGCTACAGGTCTCCTCCCACCCCCTTCACCCCACAGCGCACCGTCAATGGCAGGCGAGCCATTGGGGAGCCCACGTGGATACCCAGAGGAGCAGATAAAGCTCTTGAGTGCGGTTTGAATCAGCTGTGTGATCTCAAACCAGTTCCTTAAGACCTATGAGCCTGCAATTCCATCTGCAGAGTGGGGATCCCAACACCCCACTCTGTGAGCGGGTCTCCCATTGGGTGCCCACGGGGACCCATCAGCTCTGAGGTTGTGCCCCACCTCCGCCTACAGGGTTTCTACAACCAGGTAGCCAACCCCCTCCTGGTGGACGTGGCGCTGCTCTACCCCCGGGACACCGTCTCAGCCCTGACCCAGCACCACCATAAACAGTACTACGAAGGCTCGGAGATCGTGGTGGCCGGGCGCATCGAAGACCACAAACTGGGCACTTTCAAGGCTGACGTGTTGGCCCGTGGGGTAAACAGTGGGCTGCGGAGGGGGGAAAGATCAGGCAGCACCCAGAGGCTCCAAAACCACCACACCTGTTCTCCACCCCTGTTCCCCTTGCCCCAGGCCTCTCTTTTGTCAGAGAAGTGTCCCCACCCGTGCACTGTGCCACCCCCTCTCCCCCAGGCCTGAGCATTCCCGCATGCAGGCAGCCTGGCGAGGGGCTGGAGTGGGACCAAGGCCGCCTTGGTTGTAGATGTAGTCCCTTGACCAAAAATGGATCACCTGATATTCCTTACATCATTCCCCCGCAAGGCATGAGAGAGTAAGAGACCAGTGTCTTCTCTGTCACCTGGCAACCTTTTCCTGAACACTTCACGTGCACCCAGCTTTGTGCCACAGAGCAGCATGTGTGTGCGTGTGCACACCGCGGGGGTCACAGGCGTGTGGGACCCGGACCCCGACCACAGGCTGTGTAGTCACACCTTGCTGTGTGGTCAAAGGTTCAGAACCGAGACTTTGAGTAAAGAAAGCTGAGCTGGACCCTGGCTCCACCCTGGGTGACCTTGAGCTGATAGGTCCAGCTCTCTGGGCCTCAGTTTCCCTCTCTGTAGCACGGGGTGATATTGCACTGGAGAGTTGTGCAGAGCGAATGAAAGACTCTCCGCACTATGTTGCGCAGTGCCCGGTGCATGAGACACCCTCCGCGGGCGAGTCCCAGCTCCTGAGGCTTGGGAGAGAGCAGCATTTGCGTGCGGGGATGTGGTGGGCCTTTGGAGGAGTGGAACATGGTGGAAACAGCTGGCTGCTTGATGGCAGCCCCCAGAGAGAGTAACTTCAGGGGGGCAGGGCCTGCTCCTCCCATCCCTGGGATCCCCAGAGCCGAGGCCAGTTTGCCCCACTGAGAGTGCTCAGCAAGCGTTTGTGGGATGAAGGTCTGAGTGAGGGTGAAGAGAGCAGGCTCGGGGAAGGGCAGTGAGGTGGACGAAACACAGAGACCGGGCACAGGTGTGGGGCCCCTGGGAGCCTGGAGCGCCGGCCAGTGGTTGTGCTCCTCATGGTGCTCAGCCCCTCTCCCCATCGTGACCCCCAGGAGGGCCGAGAATTCAAGACGACCTGCCTGGTGGATGAGGAGGAGATGAAGAAACTGCTCCAGGAGCGGGGCCACATGCTGGAGAACCACGTGGAACGCCTCTGGGCCTACCTCACCATCCAGGAGCTGCTGGCCAAGCGGTAGGACCCGTGCCGGGGGGTGGACACCGGGGCCTCTGGACCAATGAGGTGAACGGAGAAGGGGTGCATCTGGGCCTTCGAGGTTGGGAGCAGGTCAGATTCATGGCCTTCGGCTTTGCTCACTGGGTTAATATCAACCAGTTAGTCAACAGTGTGGGTGGGCCACGGTTTGCCCCTGCTGAGCGGCCAGGCAAGGGGAGGCTGCCCTTTCCATGGGACTGCTGTGTCCAGACACGCTCGGTTCATCCCCACAACCCACAGGGCAGTTCCCTCATTATCCCCATTTCACAGATGAGCACGCTGAGGCACAGAGAAGCTAGACCACTTGCCCAGAATCTCACAGAGGTTTAATTCTCTGTATCTTTCTGAGACACATCCCTCAGCCCTACCACATCTCCAGGTTTTCCCCATGCGAAGGCTTTAAATCATGAGGTCCTTGAAGGCAACCATGGGACAGGAGCACTGCAGGTGCCCCACACGTGTTTGCTGAATGAGTGAGTGAGTGAACAAATGAGCAAAAAACGGCCAGGGAGTGCGAGTCTGCTGTCGTCCAGGCTGCGGGGCTTGGAGCAGGTGTTGTGTCTCTCAGGATGAGGTTAGAGGGGAAGGAGAAGGCCGACGTGACGGCCAAGGCCCTGCAGATGTCGCTGGCCTACCAGTTCGTGACCCCGCTGACCTCCATGACCATCAGGGGCATGACAGACGAGGACGGCCTGGAGCCCGTCATCGACAAGCCCCCTGAGGGTATGTGCTCTGTAAAGGGGCGGGCTGTGGGTCTAGGGAAGATTCTGAGGGCCAAAAACCTCCGGGGCTTTAATTCTCTTCCCCTTCTCTCCCTTCCAGATTCTCTGCCCTTGGGTGAGTTTCTAAATCAAGTTGGTTTTCAGGAGGGGCTTCCAGTGGCTGGGCAAGCAGCTCGTGCTCCAGCCACCAGGCACGGGGCTCCCGGCTCCACATCCTCCATCCCTTCACCATGAACTAGCTGCTGCCCCCTGTGTGCCTGGGGAGCCCCTGTGCAGCCTCCCTCCGGGCCTCTGTGTGAGCCTGTGTCTACCGGGCGGCCGGGGCGGGAGGGGAGGCGGAGTGCCCAGGAGTGGGCTGGGACCCCAGCAGGAGGGTCGGCCGAGGCCTGAGTGGCCTCTGGGCCCGGGGTGCCCTTGGGGAATGAGGTGTGTGCCTCTCAGGTGGGGTGGTGAGGGTGATGCTGTCCTCTGTCATTGTCCTCTACAGAGATGCTGGGACACAAAAAGAGTAAGAGGCCACATCCCGCCGACATACATCTCTACCTCTCTCCTCCCCACGTTGCTGTCCCTCGGGCTGTGCGCTCAGTCCTGAGCAAAGCCCCTACTTGCCTGAGGAGGAAATGCCAGACAGCCTGAGGCTTCCTCACTGCCTGTCACCGGGACCCTCAGAACAGCCCCCTGACCGGGCCTGGCGACCCCTTGTGCCACCAGCTCCACCAGGTCCCCATGGAGGGAGACAGACCGGGGGTCAGCACACCCAGAGGCCTCAGGGGCAGCCACTCCTGCTCTGTGGCTGCAGGCCTGTCGCCTGGGTGGCGGGGCCTGGGAAGAGGAGCCAGCCGCTGCAGGGAGGCAGGGTACCGTCCTCCTAAATGCCATTCACTCCCCGCCAGTGTTCGTGCTGTCGGCTTTGCGGCCGTCCCCGAGTCGATCCAGTTCCAACATCCAGCAGTTGCCAAACCAAGTGACTGGAGGTGAGTCCTGGGGAGGGTCTGAGGGACACCCCTGCCTTGCTCCTGGCCGGCCCCAGCCCGCCTGCCCGATGCCCAATCTAACGGACTCCATGCTATGCCCCCAGTGGACACTGATCCCCACTTCCTCATCCACGTGCCCCAGAAGGAGGATCCTCTGTGCTTCAATATCAATGAGGAGCCCGGCGTGGTCCTCAGCCTGGTGCAGGACCCGGACACAGGTATGGGTGACATCATGCCCCTTGCCAGACAGGGTGGGGCCTGGACTCCCCTGCCCTCAGCGTCCAGCCACGGACAGGACAGTGGCCGTGGCCTCCACTTCCCACAGCCTGTGTGCCCCAGTCACCTGGCTGGGCTCAACCTGCCTCCTTCTCTCCCATCTACCTGCCTGGGCCCTAGATGGCACCTGCTTCAGGGACGTGTGACCCAATGCTTAGAAGGGCCCATGCTCAGTTTAATACTCTGCTCTAGTTGTCTTGAAATTCTTAACATTTTTTTGAACAAGGGGCCCCTCACTTTCATTTTGTACCAAGTTCTGCAAGTTACGTAGTGATCCTGCCCCGCCTCCCTGATGGAGCCTCTGAGTCCATCCCCCAGCAGTGCTCAGGCGGTGGGAATGACTCCCTGTCCGTCCGTGGGCCACTCTCTCTCCCTCCCTCCCAGTCTGGTCAGGCCATCTGCAAGGGTTTGCTAAGCACCTCCTATGGCCTACGGGTGCAGTCAGGACTGAGCCGAAGTCCCTGTTCTTGTGGAGTTTAGTGAAGGGAGACAGACAGGTGAACAAATTCTCAGATGACAATTTCAGAGCATGAGACAGGCTGTGTTGGGGTAGTGAGGACAAGGAGGGGGCTTTGGGACTGCTCAGGTCATAGGAGGCCTCTGTTACCTGCTCCTGTGTCAGGGATTAGGGCCACAGAGAAGGAGCAGACCCAAGTCCTATCCTTGGGGTGGCAAGACCTCTGGCATGGCCCAGAGGCAAGGGCTAAGTGTGGTGGGAGGAGAGGGGCAGGGAGAGGTGCTGTGTGGCCTCCGATAATCCTGAAAGCCAGCCCTTGGGAGGTGAGACCCTCAGACCCAGCGTAGCATGGGTGGAGTGTGGGTGTCTCCCAGGGGGGAGGCACAGCATGAGCAAAGGCAGGCTGGCAGGCATCTAGCGAGAGCTGGGCCCTCCCTGACCTGGATGGCCCCTCACCCTACTGCAGGCTTCTCAGTGAATGGGCAGCTCATTGGCAACAAGGCCAGCAGCCCTGGGCAGCAAGAGGGCACGTACTTTGGCCGGCTGGGGATCGCGAACCCTGCAACGGGCTTTCAGCTGGAAGTGACTCCTCAGAACATTACACTGAATCCTGGCTCGGGTGGACCCGTGTTCTCCTGGAGGGACCAGGCTTCACTGCGGCAGCACGAGTAACCAGGATGGGGCCAGGGCCTGGGTGCGGAGGCCAGGGCAGGGGTGGGGAGGGATAAGGCATGAAGCCCCAGAGCCAGCTGAGCTGCCTGAGCTTGCCGGGCCCTTGTCCCCTGAGCCATGTCAGTGAATGACATCCATGTGACCTCCGTGTGGGCTGGGCAGACATGTGGGGCCCCGTGGACCCACCCATTTCCCTCTGTTCCCGGACCCGTGCTCCAGGCCCAGCTGCCTGCATGCCTGGGCTTCCATGGTGCCCTTGCCCCGCAGTCCATTCCCCATCACCACCAAACAAAGCCAACTCACCTCCTGGGCCCAGCACAAAGACCACCTGTTCCCTGAAACCCACCTCGTCTCTTCTCTGCTGAACTCCAGAGTTCTCTGGGTTTCTCTTTCAGCACCTGTCTGAGCATGCCTTGTGTTGTGCTTATTCCTTCCTCCACTCATTCATTCACCAAAGTCTGCCAAGTACCAGAGCTGATGCTCGGCGGCAGAGCTATAGGAAGAAGTGGGCAGAGTTCAGTGTGGAGGACACAGATGATGAGTGGCAGTCAAAGAACACAGACTTTGATATTAGACAGGCTGGAGTCCAAGTCCTGGCTTTACTGCTTACCAGCTGTGTGACCCTGGGCAAGTTCCTTACCCTCTCTGAGCCTCATAGGATCTGAGTGAGAAATGAATGATGCAGCTTGTATGGAGGGCTTGGCACAGGGCCTAGCACACTATAAGGCCTCCCCTCCTCCAACTTGTAGCAGGTAACACCCTTCCATCTGGGAGTGAGGGGGTGGGGGAGCTCATGAGAACTGGATCCAGGAGGATGAGGGCGGCTAAATGGAGAGGGGTGCCATGTAGCTGCACCTGCCCTCATGGCCGCCCGGCCCTGCAGGGTGGTAGTGACCATCAACAGGAGGAGGAACCTGGTGGTGTCTGTGGAGGACGGGGGCACTTTTGAGGTCGTCCTGCACCGGGTGTGGAAGGGGAGTTTCGTCCACCAGGACTTCCTGGGCTTCTATGTGCTGGATAGTCACCGGATGTCGGCACGGACACACGGGCTGCTGGGTATGTAGAGCTAGCGGGCAGAGCTAGGGGGTGTGTGGTGGCAGCCAGTGGGTTCGCCATGGGTCAGACTTGTAGCTGGGCACCAGGGAGGGCCCTCCTCCAACTTGGCCATCAAGGCTCAGAGCTCCAAAGAGGGCTTGTCCTGGCGAGGGTCTTGTCCCTCAGAAAGCCTATGATCAAACACAAGGTGAAACTAAAGCTTATGTGGGCCTGGGGGGCGAACAGGGAGAGAGATCCGGTTAGCAGAAAGGTCCCAACAGACCAGGTCCCCGAGACCTCCTGGGAGGGGTGAGTCATTGGCCACACGGCTTCTCCTTGCGGCTTCCTGCATACCCTGCTGTCTGTGGGCACCTACCCCTCAGACCTCTCTTCCCAGCCAGATTCTTTTGGAATTGGTCCAAAAAGGTAAGAGGTACAACCACCTGCCAATATACCTGCTTCTTCATAGCAGCTGAACGCAAGGTGGCTTTTGATGCCAAAACATATCAGACATAGTCACGCCCTTAAGAAAAAACATTCAGGCAGCTCTCTAACCCTCCGGTGAGCACCTGCTGAGTACGAGGGCCCCCCAGTGGTAACTGCTGCTTCCAATGTGCCTTTCCAGGACAATTCTTCCACCCCTTTGATTATAAAGTGTCTGACCCCCACCCAGGCTCTGACCCCACAAAGACAGATGCCACAATGGTGGTGAAGAGCCACCAGCTGACGGTCACCAGGTAGGTGGGCTGTTCTCCCAGTATCTCTGCCTTTGGTGTTCCCATCATTGGTCGGGGCACCAGGTGTCACATAGGTGGAGCGGGCTTCTGGGGGCGGGGGTGCAGCCCTGCTTGGTCCAAAAGGTAACCCCAGCTTTTTGTATCTCCCCAGGGGCTTGCAAAAAGACTACAGCAAGGACCCCCGGCACGGGGCTGAGGTGACCTGTTGGTTCGTCCACAACAATGGGGCAGGGCTGATCGACGGTGTTTACACTGACTATATCGTCCCTGACATCTTCTGAGCCCCCAGCCAGCACACCTGTCCTTTCTTGGGACCATGGCAGCAGAGGACAGCATCTGACCTGCTTCCCGTGTCACACTTCCCTGGTCAAGCTGACCCACTGTGTCAAGTCCCCATGACTTTCATTAAAGAGAGGCTATGTCCAACCCAGGCTGGCTGCTTTTTGGGAGGGAGGGTGGCCGGGAGGCAACCCAAGATACTGCTGCTCAGAGGGCTCTGGGGTCACGGCAGACCTGGAGGCCACGAGGGGGCCTACGCCGACTCTGCCCGCCTCCCCATTCACTGCAGCTGCCCGACCCCCTGCCCTCTGAGCGCCTGGAGCGCCCCCTGCACACAGCTCGCCTCACGGGACACTGGCAGCTTCTACAGGCACTGTTCTAAGTGTCTTTGTTGAGTTAATTAAATGCATGCTCCCACCAGCCCTAAGGGATACTTGCTTGTGTCACGTCCATTTACAGCCGAGGAAACAGGGGTTTGGTGACTTGTCCAAAATCACTCCTAAGTGCCAGAGCTGGGATTTGAACCCATGCTGTCTGGTGTCAGCCGTGTCAGCATCTGTTTGCTTAACCCCCCGTGTGGATCCTCCCGTCAGGCTGGGCAGCAGATCACAGCCTTTGGGGATTTGGGTCTAGATATTCCAAAGCATCACTTAAAATGAGCGTATGAAAGGAGCATATGAAATCCACAGGGATCTGGGGTCCCGGAGAAGTCCTGCTGGACGCTACAGCCATGGGCACGGGGTTTCCGGAGGTAGTTCCAGGGCCTTCTCCCTCAGCTCCACTTTCCAGCTGTAGGTTTGCCATTCCAGCTGTGGGAGCCAGGATATTTCCCAAAGGCAGAGACAGCCACTCCCCAGAAGCGGTGGTTTCAGGGAGCTAGCAACAGTGGGCCACCGGCTCCTCATGCTGAGACCTGGAATGATCCCTCCAGGGCTCCTTCCCTGGGCTTGCCCTTGGGGCCCAGTTAAAGTGCAGTGTCCCAGGGTGCAGGGAGGTGAACCTGTCTGTACCTTGGGGAGCCGCTGGCCCTCAGGTGAAGGTTGATGGGCCTCTCCTTTCCAAAGGTTTCTACTTTTTCTCTTCTGGCTTTCCATCCAGTTCCCACTGCAACGGAGGCCCACGAGGAGCCAGATCAATCACACAAATGCTGAGCTCCAGGGCTGCCCCAGGCCCAGCGAATGCAGAGCCCTCGGTGGCGGGCAGGGGCTGGCCAACAACGTTTCAGAGACCAAGCGCCGTCTGGAGCCTCCTGGGCTTCTCAAGGGAGAAGCTGCCAGACGGCTGGTCGCCCGAGCTGAGCAAAGCCTTCCTGAAGAGTGGAAAAGCGGTGAGCCCGAAGACCTCTTAGATTCCATCCAATTCTCAACTTTGCGTGTGACTCTGGGTCCCTCCAAGTGCCCAACTGTCCCTCCAGTGCCTGTTGAGCAGCGTCAGAAGTCCTATGTCGAGTTGTCCCTCCCATCAAGCTCCAAGTAGTTGGGGATGAGGAGGCACCTAGAGGAAAGGGCTGGGAAGCTCTGCAGGGCCCCGAGGAGCCACTGGACAACACCAGTTGGACAGCACTTCTGCCCCAGCCCCCGGTCACCCAGTGGTCAGCGACCATGGGCACTGAAAAGGACCACACGATCGAGATGTCCTGGGAGCCAGGAACCTGGTGGCCAGGCTGCAGGGCTGGGTGGTGCAGCTCTGGGAGGGGTCTTCTCTCTGCTCCCGGGAGTCAGCAGTGGAGGCGGGTCCCAGTCGGCCTTGAGCTTGGTGCCAGCCGACAGCAAAGGTGCGTAAGGACTCCGGAGGCCTGGGGAGTATGGGCACCCCAGCCAGCCTGCCACATGGGTGGTGGCCCCTCGGTGGTTGCTTCATCCGGTCCAACGTCGTCTTGTCGACTCAGCAACTCTCCGTCACTGTTTCTGTGGCTCCTGCCACTTCCAACCACTTCTTCCTCATAGCTTCTGCTGCCTCATGGAGTCTTCTTTCTGCCTTATCGCTCTCTCTCTGATCCCAGTAGACAACTCTCTCTATATAATTCATAGGCAGGTGCGGAGCTTTTAGCCAAGGCCATAGGACACCATAAATTAGCTGCCATGTGCTCAGGCAGCCTCCTCAACACCATTCAGTGGTGGCCCCATGGGAGGGTCACTGGGTCATTTTGCTCAGAAGCGCATGTGCCTGGCAGGCATAAGACCGCCACTCTGGAAGTTCTGGGGGCTGGCAGCGCCCTGGGGTGGCGCAGGAGAGGCCTGGGCTCTGCCTCCGAAGCTCCCATTGTCCCGGAGGCCAGAGCTCCAGCCTCCCTGGAGACTCTTAGGGGAATGACTCTCCAGGAGGTGAGGGCAGCTGAGTCCCTGGCCAGGCCCTTGGACCACAGGGATGAATATGTGACAGGGCCTGGCCCTCCAGGAGCTCAGAGTCCAGACGGACGATCGGACCCAACCGTGCAAGCCTCCATGAAAGGTAATGATGGAGCAGGCCCTCGGAGACTGGGAGCCTGGAGCAGGGCTGTCTGGGGTCAGCTAGGGGACAAGACAGGAAGGCTTCTGGAGGCAGGACATAGGGCTGGCAGGAAGAGAGGTGTGAGATGCCGAGAAGGGGAGGGCATGCCAGTGGGAACAGAGTAAGTTTGGAAAAGCAAGTTGGAGTCAGATCACAGAGAGGGCTGGAGCGCAGGACCTGGGCTTTGTCCTGTCCCTGGGGTGCGAGAACCCAAGAAGGGTAACAGTGAGCAAAGAGTGCAGCGATGGAGTTCGGAGCCTCAGGGTGACGGGCCTGGCTTTGCGCCCTGGCTGCCTGGAGGAGCCTGGGGGGCTTCTGTCCAGGAGGCCAGCCCCGAGGCCTTGTCAGTGGTGTAGGTAACAGGCAACAGTGCCGAGATGCCATTGGCTTTCAGTGTGACTCTACACCCCGTGAGCCCACACCCAGGGAGCCCCGGGCCCGTGTGCCAACACACAGCATCTGCTTTCCCTGGGAGCCTCCACGTCCCAACACTGTTGACAGTTGACAATCCTCATGGGTCCCCTTGGTACAGGCAGATCCAGGGCCTGTTACTCCACCCACACCCCAGCTTCCCGGGGAGCCACTCACCTCCTGCTCTTCCCGTCCTACACTGCAGGTCAATGACCCCACTTGGAAAACACCAGGCTCACCATATAAGGAGCGCAGGCCAGGCCTGTGTGCTCAGCGATGGCATTTGCGTGGTGGCCCTGCCTCATCTTGGCCCTGCTCTCTAGCTTGGCGGCCTCTGGCTTCCCGAGAAGCCCCTCCCGGCCACTGGGGGTAAGTCTGTCCCCTCTTTGCCATCTGAGCCTGTCACATGGGCTGAAGCAACAGGATGGACCATCCTCTAAGTGGGGAGGGGAGGAGGCAGGAGTTTAGGCAGTGAGCTGCAGGGGACAGGGCTAGGTATTGGGCTCTTAAATCTCCCTTGGTCTCCATTTCCCCACCTGTCAAATGGGCAAGCACCAGAAAGTGCTCACCTCACTGAGGGGCTGTACAGGCCCACACCTGAGACAAGCGCAGAGGACTCTAGGAAGTGCCGAGTTGAGCCTTGTGAGGTGCAGCAGTGGTGGGGGTGCTCTTGGGGGAGCCTCAGGGGCTTGGGGTCCAGGAAAAGGCAGCATGAGTCAGGGTATGTGGGGCAGGGAGAGAGCTGGTTTGGTTCTCCCAACCCTGCTCCCCTGGGAAACCTGGAGACCTGCCCTACCTGGGCCTCAGTTTCCCCATCTACTCAGAGCCCTTCCTACTCTGAAATGGCTCTGGGAGGGTCCTATGTCCAGAGGCCCCTCCAAGGGTATGTGTGCGGGGGATCCCTGCTGAACCCTGGCCTTAGCCCACAGCCTGCTCCCAGGCCACAGTGACCTTGGCCTGATTCCTGTGTTTATCTTTGTTTTTGCAGAAACGGAGCCTCCTGGAAGGGGTGAGAACTTTCACCAGGCATGGGGTGGGGTGTGGCAGGGCAGAATGGAGCTGGTTGCCCAATAGCAGAAGGGGTGGGCCATAATGAAAGGTCCCTCCCAGTTGGCAAACAGCTCCCAGCCCCCTGCCCTGGCAGACCCCATGTGACTCAAGACTCCTGGGAAAGAGTGCCACAGAAGCATGCTCTCGGACCTCTCTGGAAGCAGCACAGGACCGCTCTTCCACCAGCCCTGCCTCCCGTAGACACTTATCCAGCACTTGCTGGTACCAGCCCCTGTGCACAGGGCTGCGGACACACATCCTCATGAAGCATCTTTATATCCTGCTTGACCCAGCTGTCTCCCTAGACCTTCCCTCAATCCACCACCCCCACTGGAGAGAAGGTGTTGGGGACACAAAGGCCCTCCCCTCACAGTCCCCTCGGCATGGGAAAAAAGTGCCTGTTTGGGGACAGAATCAAGCAATTGCCAAAGGAGAGGAGGAAGGCCAGGGTGTGTGTGAATGTGATTTCTTTCCAAGTGGAGGTGAGCAGGAAGAGCTCGGGCAGGTGCTCCGGGGCCAGAGACATGTTGTGTCTGGAGCA
>NC_138369.1:17818545-17877910 GCF_054177405.1 Leptonychotes weddellii
CTTAACGACTGAGCCACCCAGGTGCCCCAAGAAAAGAAGATTCTAAGATTCTAATTCTAATGTGGGATTTAGCCAGATGCAAGCAGAGATGCCCATTGCCTGGGCTTACAGCACCTGTTTTTATTGTAATGAGTCAAAATATCCTCCCCATCGCAGCCCAGGCCCCACAGGCGGCCCTCGGGTCACACGGTGGCAGTCCTCCACACACCTTTGTGCAGCATGAGGTGGGGGGGGGCTTCACCCCTCCCTCATAACTACAGCTCCACGGACCAGCAGGAAATCTCTGTTCCTGGAGACCCCTCTTGGTAATCCAGCTTGAGCAACCTGGGATAGAAAGACGGACAGACAGAAAAATAGGTGGTCCGCAAATCTCAGGTGTGGCGGGAAGAGACAGAGACGGCTGGGGTTAGGAATGGGGAGGGTAGAGAGTCTCGGGGCCCTGAGAACTTCCTCCAGCACAGGCTGACAAGGCCCCGTCACCCAAGTGGACCCAGCTGTGTGTGGTCCTCAGGGTCCGGGGCTCTGAGACTTCAGGAGGAGTTTCCTCCTTGTGATCTCTGGGCTGGGGTGGTTTCTGTGGGTCTGAGCTGACTGTCCTTTGTGGGGTCGCAAAGACCTGGGTCACACATATCTAAAGCATCAGCCTTTGCCCTGACCGTCTCTATTTGCCAGGCAAGGACAGAGGGGTAGGGGCCCAGCTCCCAGCCTCCCAGCCCCTGCCCTTGGCCGGGCTCAGTGGCCTGCTTGCACAGAGTCACCTGGTGGCAGAGTACTCAAGGCCCTGAACCCTCAGCATTCGCTTGCTGTCATCTGCCGCTGCCGGAGGCCCCCAGAGCACGTCCTGGTAAAACTGGCCTGGGACACAAAGGGTGGGTCAGCCAGGCATAAAGACAGAGAGGGAGGCGGGGAGACACACAGAGGGAAAGGCCACTGCGTGCTCACTGCAGCGGTGGCTTGTGAGGACGCCTACCGAGGGTCCCGCCAACGCGGCTGGAGAAGCGGTGGGTGTCCCGCAGAAGGAGCCGGAGCCCCTCCCCGGGGCCGTCCCAGGGTAGCAGGCCGATGGTCACTCTGTCCGGGCTGCTGAACAGCAGGAGCCCCGCCTTGTCCATGGTCAGCTTGACGCTGCGGGGAGTGCCAGGGTCCTGAGCAGTCGGGCTGGGAGCCGGCGGGGCTGCCCTCTTGTCCCCGGGAATTCCTACTGTGGCCTCGGGTGCTGAGTCCCTTCAGTCCCTTCTGGGCTTCCGTCTCCTCATGGTAAACTGGGACCGACGGTAACTTAGATATAGCCGCTGCTTTCTTTATCAAATAAAACAATGGCCCCTTTCACTCCCTGGTTCTCTTAGATTTGGCTTCTCGTGAATTAGTTGGATACGATTTCGGCCGGTCTTGGTACATTTCCTCTGTCCCTTTTGTTGTTAAGGCCAGTGCCGCTTCCTTCTGAGGATTAGTGTTATTTAGGTCTAGAAGAGCAAGTCCCTTTCCCTTCTATCCTGTCCTTTTTTTTTACTTAAGATAATCTTTGAAGTTCTTACCTTTTTTGTTTTCTTAGGAATGTGAGGCTCTTTTAAGCATGTTGAATAGAACCCTGCTGTTACTCTGAGGTTATTTAAATGGAATTGCCCTAAACTGATGCTGTCTTCCAGTCATCATACAAGACATAGTCTGTTTTCCCTTATGTGTATCTGCCGTAGCTCATGAAAGTATTTGGACTTTTTCTTACTGCAGGCGATGGGAATTCTTTATTCCACCCTCTAGCGTGCAAGTCTGAGGCATAGAAATCCTGTCATTCTCTGTGCATTTATCAGATAATCGGAAACTTCAGGCTCTCTTATGAAATCGGGCGGTTTTCAGGTGAAGCCCTTGGATTGTCTAGGCGTGCGCTCATTTGTCAAGTGGAACCCAGTCTCTGCTGTGGGGCAGGGAGAGGGCAGAGGGCAAGGCTCTCTGTACCCGGTACAGGCAGGGGGTTGCAGGGCACGGCTCAAAGAGGGTCAGGGTCCTCGGCCCCATTCCCAGGCCCCCGTGACCTCCAGAGCTGGAGAGCTGCCTCTGGAAGGCTCTGTGGTGGGGCAGCCTCACCCAGAAGAGGATGCCGTCCACTTGCATTACCCACCAGCTGCCCAGTGTTTGATGCCGGGTGGACTTGTCGACGCCCGTCAGAGCTCCGGGAGCATGCTAAGGATGACATTCCTAACCTGCCCCGGGAGCCAGTGCTCTCCAGCTCATTGCTGTCATTACCTGGCCACACTGACCGCGCTGCCCCCCACGGCACCCCGTGGGCACAGCATTGTCTAATGGGCAAAGTGCTCCTGGACCACATCCTCTTACTGGATCTTCCGCCCCGCCCTCTGAGACTCAGGGCCGGGGAATTATCTCTGGTGATGAGTGAGGAAACAGGCTCAGAGAGGGTGAGCAGCCTGCCCAGGGTCACACAGGATTAGCAGCAGAGCTAGTTCCAAACCACACCGTGCCCCACTTGGGGCAGTGACCCGGGTTAGGTATGAGGGCAGCCAGCTCCAGCCTAACTGCTCGGTGCCCTCCAGAGCAGGGGGTGGTGGTGCAGGGCTCTCTGTGTCTCTGCTCCTCCTGCGGGCGCAGCCCACTGCAGAAGACTCATGCCCAGCCACCCCGTCCTCAGGCCCGTGGGCTCAGGTCACCTGTCAGCACTGTCCCCAGCTAACTGATGGGGCCAGAGAGGTACCCAGACTGGGGGGGGACCCAACGGGACCCAGGCAGGGGCATACCCGGGTATCACCGAGAACAGCGTCTCCTTCCACTTGTAGGCAAAGTTTCTTCGGTTCCGGGTCACTACCACGTGCTCAGGGATGGCACGGACCTGCAGCTGGGGGTTCTTGAAGGTCACCTCGATCCACGAGAACCGGGCCTTCTCTGTCTCGTACTGGGCGGTCACCTCAACCCCTGAGAGGGTCAGGGGCAGAGAGGTCAAGACCGTGGCCCCAGCTGGGCGCTGGCCTGAGCGGGAGGTCCACCCAAACCCCTTCTCACCAGCTGACCTCCCCGCTCCCTTTCCCAAACACTCCCTCACACTGGGGGCTGTTTCCCACGGTCTCTCCCCTCATCCCCTGGTTTCAGATGGCTGTGGAAGGACCCCCGAATCCTCAGTGATGGCCACCTTCAGACGAGCCCCATGAGAAGGGAGTCGTGTCAGAAATCCACAAACGTTCACAAAGCCCGTGTGGTGTGCCTGGCCCGATGAGGTGCCATGGCCAAGGGCAAGATGGAAGAGGGGTGGTGCCCCCCCTCCTCTGTGAGCAAACAGACCACAGGCCTGGCGGGGTGAGTGGCAGACTGCGTGGACCGGGGAGGAACGAGGGAGCCGTGCATTCTCATTGACTCTGGCCGGCTCTGCAGACGAGCGTGAGCGTCCCTGAGTGCTGGGCCTCCTTGCATCTGACCCGACACTCAGTTCAACCAGTAAGACCGTTCTGGGGGCTGGGGGTGCAGGCCTGGCCAGCACACACCTACCTCCTCCCACCATTCACCGCCTCCACACCCTCCACAGTCCCACCAGCACCTTCCAGCGCTCTGCTTCTGTCTGCCCCTTCCTCTGTCCAGTGGACCCCTCCTGGTCTGCCAAGGCCCAGTCACTCCTGTATGACCCTGTGCAGCACCCCTGCTCCCCGGACAGCTCTTGTCTCCTCCTCTGGGTTTGCTTCCATGTCACTCTGGGCACTGACTATAGGCCACTGAGCTTACCTGTGCCCAAGTCTGTCTCCCCACCGCCGAAGTATGGCAGTGCCTGGGGCGAGTCCACATCAGGCCACCCCGACCTGTGTATGTGGTGCTCAGGGACATGGCCATGCCATGATCTGGGACGGGCCTGCATGGGGCAAGGTGTGTCTCCATGGGCAGGTGTCCCATCATTGTCTCTGGGGTAGTAAGTCGGGAGTCAGCGGTGTCTGGGTCTCTCTGGGTGGGTGACTGGATGTGCCCCTCTCACCTTGGTCAGGGTCTGAGAGCAGGTTCATCGGCCCCTGAGAGTGCTTGATGTCCACACAGAGGCGGGCCACGCTCTGTCTGGGCAGCATCAGGATGACGGCAGGCGCCTGGATGGCGGCTGGGACAGCAGCTGTGGTTCCTAGGGTAGGTAGAGCAGGCTGGGAGACGAGGACAAGGAGGGCACCAGGCCTGAGGGAGGCTGGCAACTGACCTGGGGGTGAGGCTGTCTTGGCTGATTCTGAAAGAAGAAGAAGTCTGGGTTTAGGAGCCCCTTCCCAAGGAGCGGGATGGGGGGAGCTGAGAGACAGAGACATGGATGTGTGGTTAGGGCTTCCTCTCGACCTCAGCACTGGGAAACCCACGTGACAAGTCTGTAGAGCTCCCCGAGGCTTTCCTCTCCCAGATTCTCCTTGTTACAGGGTCAGAAGCTACTGCAGGGACTCTGGCCTGGGGGGCATCTCCGGCTCTTAAATCCACGCCAAGAAACACTTCGTCAAGAATGGAGGGGGCTTATGGCCGCCGAAGCAGGTATTGGTGCAGGGCCAGAAACAGAAAGGAAGAGGGCAGTCAGGACTGAGAGCAATCAGCACGCCCTCCAGCTGTCATCGGTGCCCACCCGCCCTCCACCCAGCCCCGCAACCCCGGCCACACCTACACCCAACCTAGGAGAGCCTTTGTAGTGAGATTTTCAAACAGGAGAGCGTGCCATTGGGGAAAATGGCGAAGACACAGGGTCTAGCCTGGCTCTGCGCTGTTTCTGAGTCCAGACCTGGAGATCAGAAACAGCTCAAGGGTCCACTGCTGGCTTTGGAAATGGAGGAAGACATCCCTTTCTAGAAGGTTCCATCCTGAGCCAGCCTCCAGAGTGTAATCAATCCAATTCAGTGAAAATAAAGTACACATTATGTCATGTCATGCCCCACCGCAACTCTCCCTGGTTTGTGCCCAGCCCTGTGCTTTGTGCTTTACCTCGCTAACTCTAGGGCCATGTTTAATGATCATCTTGAGAAAATTAGGCCCTCAGAGGGTCAGAAAGTGGCTTACCTAACAACATGTCCGGTAGCAGTGATTTTCCAGCCATAAGTGGGTGAGGATGAGGAGGACTAAGAGGTCCCTGTGGTCTGGCTCTCCCTAGGTCACTAGGTGTCTTCCCGGAAGGTCCAGCTTTGGAAAAGTTGACACACACAGCCTTCTCTCAAGCAGTGTCATGGCTCCCCGGGGCCGGGGCCCTGGGACCCAGGTCAGGAGAGGGATGTGGAGAGGGCAGATGGCTCCCCTCCCTACACTCATCACTCTGGGAGCCTGTCCCTCCATGGCCAGGAGAAGTTCAGCGTGGGAGCAACGGACCCTTCTTGAGTCCCCCACCCACTGTCCCTGGAATATGAGCCCCCGCCCCCGCCCCTGACTCAGACTACCTTGTCCTCTACAGCCTCCTCTTTCAGTGAGGACAGAGTCTGTATAGATGCCTCCTAATCAGATATAACTGGACCTGAGTCCCAGCCCTGCCAACCAGCCAGGTGAGCCGGGCAAGTCACTCCCGCAACAACCAGGGCAGAGCCTAGTCTGTGTCTGGGGTTAAGGTCCTGTCACTGTCCCCCACCCCTCCCCTTCCCTCCTTTGCCACCTGTTATTCTGGACCTTCTGTCTCCAGCGGTACGAAATCTAGAGAGTGGACCACCTGGAAATCAGAGGGACCTGGGTTTGCTTCTGGGATATACTTCTTTGGGGTCCCCAGCTGACCAGGGATTGTGTCCCTAAGTGCCCAGGACAGGGTCTGAGTAGCAGCAACCTCGTGGGGCTGGGGCCTTAGGCCCTGTGTCAGCCAACTGTCCCCCGGCCCAGCCTTTGAAGGAATGAAGCCCTTACCTAAGTAGAAGTTCTTGTGTTTGTTTTCTGGATAAAACAAAAAGAGAGAAAAGGAAATACACTGTTAGAGTGGTTTCGACAAGTTCAAAGTGCTTCTGTTTAAACTTGCTTCCCAACCCCAGCACTGAAGAGGTGTGGTGAACTCTGGGGTCAGGAGACCTGGCCTCTCAGCTTCCTCATCAATGGGATGGGATGAGTGTCCAGGGGATCCTGGGAAATTAGGGATGGCCGGGTCGGGGACTTGGTGGGGACACGGGAAAGGCTCTGGAGGACGCTAGGTCAAAACTGTGCTGCCGAGGAGGCTGGGGTCCTACTTTCCCACCTACTGGTTTCCACAGGCTTCTCAGCAACTTCAGACCATTCTTTGCCTTCAGGTTTGGTGACCACCATGGATGTGAGGGGAGTGACAAAGCTATAGTGGAGCGACAAGCTCAGAGCTCGGGTCTCGAGGGCCTGTTTCTCAGCATCGGATGCCGAAATCCTGCAGGTGGCGGATATCAGAGGCTCAGCAGGTCCTCCCCAGATGCTTAGTCAGATTCTCCCTCCCTTCCAGACCCTTCTGGGAGGTTCCCACTGGGAGAGTCTGGAGCTCACCCACGATGCCACCAGCCCCTCTCTCTATGCCCGGGAGATACCCCGGGCCAGCTGCACCTGCCCCCCGCACCGGGGAAAGCTTGGGAAGGTGCTTGGGCTGTGTGTGGCTGTCCCAGCAGGCCCTCGAGGGTGTGGGCCACCCACATTTGCTCCAGCAGTTGCTGGATGGTCAAGTATGCCCAGAGTCTCTCCATGAAGCTGTGGAAGATGTACTTGGGGTTCTGGAACTCGTTCTCCTGCTCCGCCACACGGGACTCCGTTTGGAAGGTGATGTTCTGCATGTGCTGGAAAGAGGGGCCCAGCCCGGGCAGGGGCAGTGAGGGCCCCTCCAAGGCCAGCATGGCAGGCACAGAGCCAGAACTCAGGTCAGACCGACCCTTCCAGAGAAAGGGAAATGAGAATGGGACCCGAACCCCCGGCCAGGGTAGAAACAGCAGGAGGAAGGAAGGGCAAGTGCAGTGTGGGGACAGAAAGGGGCCCCAGGGACATTCCACACTCACCCCAAATATGGAGACTCTGGGGACAAAGAGGGAAGAGCCTTCTCCTGAAGTCAGTGGCAGAGTTGTGAAGAGAACTCAGGTGTCATGGCCCTGATAGGGCTTGGGGCCCCATCCGCCCCAACCAGCAGTCCCCTGCCCAAGCTGGTGCCCTCTGCTGGGGGCTGGGCGCAGCAGGATGGTGGCAGTAAGGCGGATGCCAAGCTCTGGCTGGACTGCTGCTTCCTTCCCCAGGGCGGGGCCTTCTGGTCTCAGGCTGCCTTGCCCGCAGTCTGGGAAGTGGGGTCTGGGGACAGAGGAACCCTGCCCTCTCTCACCCCTGCTCCACACAGCAGCCGAAGACCTTATCGTGGATCAGATCCCACTACCCCTGCTGGAACCGCTCCTCTGTCTCTCGCCCGCAGCCTGGTTTCCCAAAACTGCCCCATGCAGGCCACCTGCGTGAATTTTGCCCTGTCCACACACACAGCGATTTGTTTGATGGTTTTCCTTAAAGGAACTTTAAATAGATGAATACTATTTATTTAGCCTTGTCCCAAGCAATCATATCTGCGAAAGTCTTGGGTCTGGTGTTCAAGTTCTATTTTCCGGGAGACGCATTAAAATAAATACACAACTACTGAAACAAAGACATGTTTGTGAACTACCTGGAGCCACCCCGAGTTCTGCAGTTTGGGAACCTCTGGCCTTCAGGTCACTATTAGCAGCTAACGTGAATGGAGTGGTTATATTGGGGCCAGACATTAACCCCCACAGCAGCCTTATAAGATGGGTAGGGTGACCTATTCTGATTTTTACACAGGAGGAAACTGAGGCACAGGAAGGTTACGTGATCTGCCTCAGGCCTCACCTCTGCGAGGTGGCAGAGTGAGGTTGAACCCAGGTTTGAACGCAGCCTGCAGCTCCCTGGTTGTGTGAGGATTTACCAGCACTGTCTCTCCCGAGAGGACAGTATCCCCAGGGCTAGAGAAGGACCTAGAGCAGAGCAGGTGCTGTTTCTCTCCGTGGAATGAGAGGGCCTCTCGAGGCACAGAGGCAGAGACGGGCACCACGAGGGGAGCCGGGCTCTTGACCTGGCTGCTTTGGGGCCTGAGGCAAGTTGCCTGCTCTGCCTGGACCTCAGCCTGCTCATCTGCGAAATGGGAGCAGTCCCCCCTGGCCGACCGCAGCCTCCGAGGGCCGGTGTGAGGCCAGGAGGGCATGCCAAGCACCTGGTGCTCTCAGGACCAGCAGCAGCACCGACGGACTGCTAAGTGTCATCTCTAAGTGGCAGAGGGCACCGTGTGACTTGTGCAAGGTCAGTCGCTGGAGCCCTGCCGGGCTGGCGTTTGAACCCGGCCCCTCTGACTGCCTGCCCCAGCTGCCCCTCCCCTGCAGAGGGGCTGGCCACACTCACCAGCTGCCCCCTGACTTTGGCTGAGAGCACATCGGGGCTCTGGTCCCGGAGCTTCCCGGCCACGACGATCTCGGAGCCTTTGAAGAGCAGCCGGAAGTTGTCCCGTGAGACCTCCTCCACCGCGTTGCTGGGGTACTCAAAGGTCACCGCTGTCAGCAGTGGGTTGGCCACTTCCTGGTAGAAGTCCTGCAAGGTGGGGGGTGTCACGAGTGCGGGGCCGGGCTCCGCCCGCCTCACCCAGGCGGCCCCCCCCGGGGCCCTCTGGCACCTGCAGCTGCAGGGTGGAGTCCGAGTCCTCATAGATGCGCCGAGTCAGGCCGCCGTTATCTAGCGCCAGCTTCTCTAGGAAGGCAAGGCTGACGTCGAAGCCAAAGCCCAGGCAGAAGAGGCTGTACTGGCCATCTATAGCTTCCTTCACGTTCTTCTGGATCCTTGCAGGGTTGGTCTCCCCTGGACGCAGCAGTGTGGGAAGGGGGAGTGAAGAAACAGTGATTTGTTCAAAGATACTTCTGGAATCTCAGAGCCAGAGGGGCCTCAGATACGCCCCCCACCCCAGCCTCGGGTCCCACGGGAAGCCAGGGAGAACCCCAGCTGCCCCCCACAAGGGGCAGCGTGTCCCGGAGTGGCTGGCGGTGCCCTCACCCATGGTGGGGTCGCCGTCGGTGAGCAGGATGATGAGGGAGACGCTCCCCTCTGGCAGCAGCTCCTTCTGGTTGGCGCTGTCCAGCAGCTGCACGGCCAGCAGCATTGCGTCGTTGATGTTGGTCCCTGGGGGGCACGTACTCTCAGGGTGGTAGCTTCCAGCCCGGCTGCCCAGGCTGGGCTCGCTGCACTAGAAGCCGCCACGCTGCAGGGCCCCAGAGGCGCTCACCTCCTTGGGTCTGGATGCTGTCAGCATAGCTCCTGGCCTGGTTCACGTTCTCGGCCGAGGCCGGCACCAGCAAGGGCTTCCACTGGGCCGCCTCCCCGCTGAAGCTGACAAGATTGAACTGGTCGTTGGGGCTGAGGTCATCCAGGATCTTGATTAAGGCTTCCTGGGTCTGGGCAGGAGGGTGGGAGACTCAGGAGGGTGTTTGAGTGGGCCTCCCTGGGGCTCATGTGTACTTGGGCTGGCATCCGAGGGCTCCCACGGTCAATGCTCTTGGGGCAGGCGATGCCCACACTCTGGCCAATCTCAACCCCTGGGTGCCCCCTCCCCAGGAAGATGGAGGAGGGAGAATGCCTCCTGGACCAGACCCAATGGCATGAGGCATGTGTGAGTTTCCAGGGCTGTGCCCTTAGCCAGAGGGACCCACCTGCTCTATCTTCCTGCCTCTCATGGAGCCGCTTTTGTCAATGACAAAGATCACATTCTTGGGTATGGTGGGCAGGCCTTCGGGGGCAAAGTAGTGCACAAAGTAGCCACTCTCGATCTGTGATCAGAGTGAAACAAACCCAGGCAATAAGAGCTGCAGCCCTGCCCTGCCCCCGACCAGTCTTCTCACCCTAATCCTTGGGTTCCTCTCTTCACACAGCCCCCTCTGTCTCTGTCCCACTGCTGACCTCCCAAATCTTCACCATCTTCCACGGCTCAGTCCAGCCCCTCTCTTGCCTTCCCTGCTCACACATGGTCCACTAGAACTCTACCCCCACTTTATCTCCTATTTGTTTTAGTATTTGAGGCAACTTATCACAAAAAGTTTAGACATTCTAAGCCTAAAATCCATTAAAAGACTAAAGACTTTAAAAACAAGGTCCATCAAAGGTGAAAAGGGAAAGCACAATGATGCCAGAAACTTGTGTGAAAGAAGCTACTGCCACTGAGCATAAAACTGAACTGTGAGCCTCCCGGCAGCCAAGGCAATAAGGGAAATCCTGCAGGGCATCTCTTTAGCAGAGGTGAAACTTCCGTGCCTCCAAGAGAAAATTGTTTCAGGGACAACATAACAAAATTACTTGTTTTTGGCCTGTGCTGCCACTGGTTCACCCTGATAAGTAGGGGCAGTTATTTTGCATTTCATTCTAGAACATACAAGCTCAGGCCCTTTTCTGGTTGCCCTACTCTTGCCTTAGAGCCCACACACCTGAATGGAGCCCCCGGAGACAGTCCGGTGCACATCGTAGCGGACGATGAAGTTGCCATCCAGGACTGTGTCCTGCTGCCCTGGTGACATTTGCTGGGAGAGCGTGGGCTTGAATTGGATGTGAGCCTGGGGAAGGATGGGCTGGAGTTGGGAGGAGCCCCATGGTCACCCGCACCCCCTCTGAAGCAAGAATTCCAGGATGCGGCCTTGGGCCACAGTCCAGGGAACGTTCTCTGAGGCCAAGCTGTTGGAGAGACTGCCTCCATACAGGGGAGTGGGAGCTGTGTGAGCAGAGGCTGGGCTCAGTTTGCACAGGATCCTGCTGGTGACCCCTCCCCGCCGTGGGTCCCTCACTCGGGCTCCTCCCCATGGCCTTCTCCCCATCTCAGGCTCCACACCAGCACCCAGCAGCCTTCTCTAGGCCCTCCTCCACCTCGGCCAAGTGGTAGCATGGACACAGACCTCCGAAGTCCCTCCAGCTCAGAGTCTGCCCATTTGTCCCGCTCTCTGGACAGACTCATATGGCTGGCCTGACAACAGGCCCCTGGGGACCCTTGCCCGCCGACCGAGGCAGGCCCACCTTGGTCTTGTTCTGCGAGACAGTGAGGGCGTCTGCCAGTTCGTTGGTCATGAAGGTGCTCTCTGTCTCCAGAAAGCTGATGCCCTGAGGCTCGAAGATGTGAATGTCCATCTGGAGGCAAGCAGTGGGTCACTGGGTCGGCCAGAGTTGGGGCTGGGCCTCACAGGAGGCAGAGGGGGAAGGAGGGGCTGCCCTCAGCGGAGCAGGTGTCTTCCTGGAGCAAACCCCCCTCCCCCGGACCGGGGAGCGGGCAGTGCTGGTACCTGAAGGTGCTTGACCAGCTGCTGGGGCTGGACTTTCAGCAGCAGCTCATATGCTCCCAGATACCGCTTGAGCAGCTCCTCATACACCAGCTCGAAGGTGACCTTGGCAGCGGGAGCCACACTGACCGACACCTGGAACTGCTCCGTCTTTCTTCCGCTGGCCCTGGGGGAGGAGAGCAGCAGGTCTGCCCCTCCAGGCCAGGCAGGGTATGGCCACCGGAGGCTGGAGGGGGTCTGCAGGGCTGAAGGCAGGGGCAGCCTCCCCCACCCCCCGCCCCCGCCGGGGTCCCTCCCACCACCCGCTTTGGCTCACTTGACAAGGCCAGCGCTCTCGCCCCTGGCCACAGCCGCGCTGTACTGTTCCTGGGCTGCAGCCTTCTCCTTGATGTTCCCTGGGTAGGTCACACCTCCGATGACCCTGGGGCAGGGTGGCAGGCGTTGTGGAGGGCTTGATAGGAGCTGCTCACTCCAATCCCACCTCCTCCAGGGAGGCTCCCTGGACCTGGTGTGCCTCTTAACAGATCGACTCCTGTCTTTGCCTGAGCCCACCCATTTCTTTCTTTCTTTCTTCTTATTATTTTTTAAAGATTTTATTTATTCAATTGTCAGAGAGAGAACGAGAGCACAAGCAGGGGGAACGGCAGGCAGAGGGAGAAGCGGGCTCCTCGCTAAGCAGGGAGCCCGATGCAGGGTTCGATCCCAGGACCCCGGGATCATGACCTGAGCTGAAGGCAGACGCTTAACCGACTGAGCCACCCAGGCGCCCAGCCTACTCACTTATTATGTACTTACTGTATACAAGACTCTGTGCAGGGCCCCGGATGAGGGTGGTGGGCCTCTGCGAGCCATGCTAGGCTTCTGTCTACCCTGCAGCACGCACAGTGTTGGTAAACATACATCTACTGAACAGCCCAGGGAGGCAGGTTGCGGGGGAGGCAGGGCTGAGGTAGAGCCTGGCCTCCACCCTTGCAGCCTGGCCCCACATTCCGGCTTGCCCGGTCTACCTCACAGCCTGCCCCCAGCGGAACTGGTCAGTCACCAGCGGGCGCTTCCCAGGGCGCACTTTTGCCCAGCTTGTATGCAGCTGTGCGGGCAGCCAGAGGAGGAGCGGGGTGCCGGGCTCCCAGGCCAGTGGGAAACGCGGGTCTGAGAGGCTCTGACCCCTCTCCCTGCAGCTGGCCCCTCTTCCCGCCAGCACACGGCAGGGCTGTCTGCACAGAGGTGGGCCTCTACGGAAGTAGGTTTGGGACAACTGCTGCACGGGGCCCCCAGGGCTGTGCACACAATCCTAACGGCTGTTCTTTGGGACTAGAAGGAACTGCTGGGGCTTTTCCTCTGGAAGAAGAACTGCTCCAGACCCTCCTTGTGAGGTGAGCAGGGACGTGTCAGCGAACCTACGCCTGGTCCACCTGGGTGGGCTGAAAGGGTGACAGTGGGCAGGGGTGGGCAGGGTGGGTGTAGCTAGGGCATTAGGACCCAGTTTCCCACCTCCCCACCTTCCTGACCTTCTTGGTCACAATTTAACTCTGGGCGAGGGATGCTGCTGCTGAGTGGGCCACAGGGCTCCTCCTCCCAGATGCCCCAGCTGGGACTCCCCGCCAGGCCAGAGAGCAGGGCACCCTGCCCCCTGCTTCCCCATCTCCTGCAGCAACACCATCTGGACCCAGAGAGGGGTGCAGGCCCTGGGCTCTCAGCACATGCCATGCGTCTGGAAGCTGGCTGCCTGCTGGTCTTGGCCCCCCGTTGGAGGCTGGGGGTACCCTGCAGCGCTCAGACTGCAAGTCGGGCAGCACAGGCCTGGGTCCAGGATTAGGAGAAGCAGGGGGCTGCTGACGGGGGTGGCACAGGGAGCGAGGAAGAAGCTGACCGCAGGGACCCAGGCCCCACCGCAGTTATTTCAGAGGTCTCAGGGTAGTTTGGGGACCCCGGCCGAGAGAAGCTTGCTCTGGGCCCCATCCATCACCCTCCCTCAGTTGCTGCGATCAGCGTCTCTCTGGCCTGCCCTCAATCACTACCTCTCTCGTGGGGCCAGGGGCAGACGGGGAGGGTTCTCAGGCATTTAGCAAACATTGCAAAAGAGTCGGGAAGGGTGGGGGAGGACAGTAGAGGACAAGGTGAGGAGCAGCCCTGAGCCACAGAGTCCACAGAAATCCCAGGGGCCTCCCATGCGGCCTTGGGCCCAGAGCAGAAAGGCCCTCTGCTGTGTCCCAGGTGGGAGGGAGGGGACGAGCTGGCTTAGAACTTCCTGTGACAAAGAGATGGCCCTCCTCGAGGCGTTGCTCCATTGTGGGGCAGCCCAGGAGTTAGGAAGTCATCTGTATTCTGAGCTGGACTGTGCCTTTTGTGACTCCCTCCTGCCTGGGCCTGGCCTCAGAATGCCCCAACTCTACTCTTCAGAGGCAAAGACACCAAGATGCTGTGGTTCTCCATCTGTCAACTGGGCAGGTTGGTGGATGGTGGCTGGCGGGAGGGATAAATGGAAGGGTGGGTGGAGGGATGGATAGAGGGAGGGAGGGATGGAGAGATGAAGGGAGGGAGGAAGGGAGGGAGGGACGGATGGCAGGAGGGCTGGATGGGTGGAGGATGGAGGGATGGAACATCTCTGACAATGCATGAAGTTCATGGGTAAAGCCTCTTGTCCCTTGTATTGCCTGCAGGCAGAGCACACATGCCTAAGGCATCCATCCTGGCTCACCTCACATCAGGAAGAGGGTCGCTCTTCCCGATAGGGTGTCGCCAGGGAAGATGGTGTCATGGTGCTGGGTTGCAGGAGGGCGACGGGGAAGAGGGCAGGAAGGCACCTACATGGAGAAGTTGGTGATGAAGGCTCTCTTGGGCAGCTCCACCTGGAAGGTAGCCTCCTGCATAACACTGGCCCTGTTGACCACCCTGCTGGTGACGACGGTGTGGGCAAATCTGGACGAGACCTTGGAGTCCACGCTGAGGCTGTAGATGTTGATGCCATTCTGGACCAGTGAAGGGGGAGGGGTGGGACTGTTTGAATGCCACCCCAGCTTGAGACAGCACTCTTTAAGAGGGGGCCCTGCCCTTGGTCCCCGACACCACTGAACCACCAAGCCCCCGGCCAAACCCCACGAGGCATTTCACATGTGAACACTGGTCTCACAGCAGAGGGAGCTGAGTGCTTCGTCCCCCACCCTTCAGTGTGTCCGGGAGGTGACTGTCACTTTCTCCTCGGGCCGGGGGCCTTAGAGGGGTCAGGCAGCTTCACATTTGATCTTAGCTCTGCCCGGTGAAAGGGTAGTGAACAAGTTCTGCGATTTCTGGTGCCCTCGGCCGCCATGGAAACTGGGAAAACAGCTCTTGCCTGTCTCCCACCAGGTGCTTACAGGAGCTGGGAGAACGTGGAGGAGACGGGGGGCCCAGTCTCTAATTACTGGGAGCCTTCCTCTTTGCCCCCCTTGACCCTGCGGCCCTGGACCCTCCCCAGGTACACGCTCTTCTCCTCCAGGTCTGCGGTTCCCCAGGAAGGACGTGTGCACGCCTGCAGCCTTGCACACCTGCTCTCTGCACATGGCATGTTCAGGCGCACGCGCGGCTTAGCACCGAGGCCGGGTGGCTTGTGGAGTGTCTGCTCGGTGGCAGACATTGGATGAAGTTCTTTCTAGATCTTTACAGGTTTGATCTTCATGACAAAGCTCTGAATAGCTTTTCTTTTTGCCGTTTTACAGATGAGGAAACAGACACCGAGAGCGTAAATAACTCCTGCGCGGCCACTCAGCCAGGGAGAGGGAGAGGCGGGCTCCTGGAGCCCATTCTCGCCCAGCCCACCCCCTGCCGGCGCCCGGCGGCGGCTCGCTGGGCCGCATCGCCTCCCCGATAAAGCGGGAGCGGGGTCTCCCTGCTGTTAAATGGGAGAGCGTCCAGAGAGCGCCCAGGCTAATGCCCCGCGTCTTCGCGCACGCGCTGGTCCACGCTCGCCCGGCCGCACGTGCTTGCACACACACAGGCTCTCCTTGTTCGTCGGCTCACGCCACCCCCGCTCGGGCACCCGCGGATGCCCGTTACCTTCTGGGCGGCCGCTGTGTGGAGGGCAGCCAGCAGCAAGAACAGCACCTGCGCGAGGCCCCAGGGGCGGCCGGGGGCCGAAGGCTTCATTTGGGCTCCAGTGCCTGGCGGGTCGCTTCTGAACTTGGGAGGAGGTGGGGAATGAATTAGTAACATGCTCGCGGCCCCGCCCCTCTGGGGGCGGCTTCTGGGAAGTTGGGATCTCCAAGCCAAAAACTGCGGTAGCCTCAGCTAAGCAAACTGTGAATGTCCCGTGGACCTTGGCTGGGGCTAGGAACACGTAGTGAGGAGAAGCGGGCTCAGGTGGGAAGTGGGTCTGGCTCTCCCTTTGAAAAGTCCAGAATCATCCCAGGTCACTACCAACCCCTCGCACCAGCCCTTCCACCAGCGGGCTCCCTAGGTCTGGGAGACGCAACAGTGAACCAGCCTGCTCTCCCTAAGCCCAGCCCGGGAGAAACAGGGATGGCCCAGACCAAGGGGGCTAGGGAGCGGCTTCCGGGAGGGGGCAGCGGGGACCCGAAAGGTACTGAGCAGCCATTGGGGTGTCTGACTGGGGCAAGATCTGCTGGGGTCGGGGCAGGACGGAGACCCCTTGTTTCTGGGGTGAGAGAGACTGGGCCCAGGAGTCTTCTTCTCTGCGTTTGGGTCCCAGGCTGCTGTTGGGCCCCATTAATCTAGCTACGGCTCTTGGTTCAACCCCAGCAGGGCCCCCAGAATGAGACCCGCACTTTGGCAATACCAACCGAGAGCCATAAAGATGCCCGCGCCTCGAGGCCCAGAGGTCTCCCTCCAGGGCATTTATTGAGAGGAAGGCGTGGAACAGTGAGGTGGTGTGTGCACTCGGCGGCCCACGGGGTCAGTCATGCCGGGGGAGCCCGTGAGTCACGGCTAGCGTGAGAATGTGGAGGCAGCAGCTCGCCGGGGCGGTGCCACGGTCCCGAGCCAGACCGGAGGGAGGGCACCGGAAGGCGTGGGCTAGGATTACCGGTAACTTTTCTCAATTGTCCTTTAATAAACTTGAAATGTCTTTGTAACAAACAGCAACGAAGTGAATAAATATTGAGGGATCTGGACGAAGCTGGTGCTTGTGTCCCTGGCGGTCCCAGCTCCTGGGTCTGGCCACGGGTAAGGTTCAGCAGTGTGGCCAGGTGCCAAACCCTGGGTCAAGGCTGGCTTGGTGACACTGGTGGGGGTGGGGGTGGGGGGTGTGGGGAGCAGCCACGTTGGGGGCCCACACAAGATTCTGAGGCAGTGACTGGCCGCCGGGGTCTCCTCCATCAAGGCCAGCAGCATCCAGCTCGGGGGAAAGGGCAGCAGAGACCCGGGTGCTGTGTCTGGCTGCGAGTAAGTGTCCCCCTTCCTTAGCACACCTGCAGCCAGAAGCATCTCTCTGCACGTCTATACTGCTTGCCCTTTGGCTCTGAATAAGGTTGGGATCATATGGGGCTTCGCACCCCTGCGGCAATCTGGAAAGAGCCTCCCCAAGGAGCACAGAGGGCAGGCCCAGGCCCTGTCCCACCGGAGGTCTGCTCCTCGGGGCACAGAGCACAGGCCCAGCCTAGAAGCAGCTATATAAGGAGGCCGGGCTGGCTGAGGACGTGGGAAAGGCTCCGAGCAGCCAGCCCCACCTGCCCAGGGGGCCGGCCGGCTTCCCTGCAGACAGCAGCCCTGAGTCGGGTGCCGCAAGGCCCGGCCCTGCTGGTCCAGCCTGGGACTCTGCCTGTGGTTTTGCCGTCACAGGGGGATGGGGCTCTGCAGGCCCAGATCTGACAGCTCCATGCACACAGGGGACACTGAGGCCTCGTGAGCCAAGGGCCTGGAGTTCCCATGATGCAGGCAGAGCTGTGGGAGTGGCAAGGGGAAGGCTCACCCTGTGCGTGGGACAACAGCTCAGGAGGTAGCCTACCACTGGCCAGAGAGGGGCCTCGACCTGGCTCTGTCTTTGAGGGGTATGAGCTGGCAAGGAGGTAGTGCAAACGGGGGTGCAGGGGGGAAGGGGCTGGGAGGTCCCTGGTCTGGCAGAGCCTTGGAGTCCTTGGACGCATCTCGATTGTTTCTGTGGAAGGCAGGCAGAGGGGTGAGCCTCGGGCCCCCACCTGCTTCACTCCGAGCAGTGTTCCTGTGGCCCTTGTCAGACAGGAGGGGAAATCGAGGCTCAGAAAGGGAGAGACTGGTTTGAAGTCATACAGGAGCTCAGCACCAGGTCTCCACGTCCAAGGCTCTTTCTAGCATGTGGCAGTAGCCCTAATAGCACCTGCCTTACCCTCTGGGACCTCCCAAAAGCCCACGAAGGGTACGGAACATGCCCCACACCCTAACCTGCCTGCCCCTCCCCTACACTTAGTGGCCATGGCCGGTGACTAACTAACAGCCTCCAAATGCTGGGGCCACGTGGGCATGCTCTTTATTGGTGTTCCCTGGGTGCTGGTGCAGAGTCCCTGCGCCGAGGGGCCAGGGCTGTGAGGGGTGGGTGGCTGTCGCACAGGCAGCAGGTAAGAAGGTGCATTCTGGCATAAAAGAGTTTTTGGGAAAGGCTCCTGCGTCTGGGAGTTGGCAGCGGCAAGGGGAATGGGGCGCACGTCTTAGCCAAAGATGCTCTTGGCAGGTCCGGCTTTGGGCTTCTCGAAGACGGTCTCAGTGCCGGTCCGGTTGCTGCTGAACACAGATGGGGCGGTGGAGCCAGCTCGTTCTGTGGGGAAGACGGGGAGGTGGCAAAGGGGCATTTGTGGGGGGTGCCCCCCTGAGCTCAAGAGCTCTGGACTCTCAGGAAATGACCCTGGGACCCCTCCCCCTGTCCCCCCCACCCCCCCCACCCCCCACTGACAGCCATCCATGCCCTCCACCCCCACTGCCCGGGAGGATACTCACCACACTCCCGCATGACCTGGTAGGTCTTGGACTTGATCTCCTGGTTCTTGGCTAGGTTCCCCCGGGCCCCCTTCAGATCTTCCTCCTTCACCGGGGGGCACTTCTTCTTGATGGGCGCCTCCTGAGCACCAGCCTTGGAGAGCCCAGAGCCTCATCTTACAACCCCAGGCCTTGAGGCTGAAAGCCCCTTCCCACCTCTGTGCCTTGGCCCTGAGATCCCTCTTCACTGGTCACTGAGCTCAAGCCAATTGAAGGCGCCACTCCTCTTCCAGGAAGGCTTCCCAGTTGTACTCCACCCCCCACCCCCAAGTCTCTTTGTCCTTCTCCCACAGACTGGGAGCTCGGGGACTGTGGCCTCATACTGCCTGCCTGGCCAGACTCAGGCCTGGGCACAAAGGGCAAAGGGGAAAGGGACTGGTTTTGAGGTGGATTTCAAGGGGTGAATTCCACGATCTGCTCACTGGGTGGCAAGGGGTCCCTTAGAGCCTGCCTCTCTCTCTCCCCAGCTGCCCGCATTTACCTTGTGTGTTTTGGGGGTGGGAATAGGGTAGTAGAATCAGATCCCCATGAAGTCAGTCTGAAGTGAGCACCCCCCCATGGAGCAGGCAGCAAGGAGAGCCCTCCACTTAGCCTGCTATTCTGTCTGTCCCTCCAGTACTAGGGATATTCAGACTCCGTGCTTATCCTGGCAGCCCCAGGCGCCCACGAGTCTGAGGCCTCACTCCTTCCTAAGCCCTGGGGACAGGTGCAGGGAATCCCTGGTCTCCAAGTCTGGGCTGGGCTCCTGGGGCAACAGGCTGCACCCCCTGCACAGAGATCTGTCCTGCTGGGGAGATGCCCAGGCAGAACTGTGTACCTACAGATCCAGCCTCACGAGTATGTACACACACACTCACACACAGTCACACATACACGGCTACAAACGAGTCATATAGTCAGCTTCCTCGCACACAAAAGCATACACAGAGACTCGAAGTATCCTACATGTCGTCTCTACCCTCTGGGCAAACCAGGGAATACCACCGAACCCAAGATAAATAGGGGTTTGTCGGCAAGCTGGGGCTGGGGGATGCCCTCCCTGGGCCGTGGCCGTTCAGGGGCTGCAGAGACTCCTGTTTACACCTGGAGTTCCGCTCAAGACACGACCGTCAGAGAGGACAGTGTCCAGGTTCCCATCCCCGCCCCTGCCCCCACACAGCCGGCGCCGGGCCCTCCTACCTGGGACATGGTGGGTCCCCTGCTCCTCTGACAGACGCGGAAACCGGTGGAAGAGATCAGAGCCGCGCCAGCCCTCTGGGGCTTATATAGTCCCCTTGCCTGTCCTGGCAAGCCACTCCCCTCCTCGACGGGTGTCCCGATGATTCAGGTCCACACGGCCTCTGGCTTCAGAGTTTATTCTTAGAGATGAGAGGGTCTGGCTGAGCACTGCCGCCTGGGGGGCTGTGGCCTAGAGAAAGCCGGTGGCGGGGGAGGCCCTGTGCCCTTGGCAACAGCTGCTCTAGGCCGGCGGGGGGGCCGGGCCTGGCGGCGAGCAACGGGAGTGTGGACGCCTGTGTGCAGTCTGAGCGCCACCCCCCCCCCCCGGGACGGTCCATCCCCACGCAGTCCCCGGGGAGGGGCGGGGGGTCCGCACCAGGCGGAGCCCTTCTGAGCTTGTTTTTCCTTCTCTTCCCCCCGCTCCCTGGATTCCAGAGGCAAGAGACTTTCCATCCCTGCCCAGCAGGGCAGAAGCTTCCCGTGTCTGACACTCGGGAGCACGTGCTCGTGGCGCGGCCCCCCACGGTTCACAGGGGAGCAGCTGTGGCCGAGGGAAGCCCGGGGAGCCGCTCCAGCTCTTGGCTGTTGCCCCTGTCCTCTGTCTGGCTCCCGGGGCAAGTTCAGCAAAGGGACAAAGAGGCAGGGGGTAAAAGTGCCCAGGAAAGACCAGGAAGAACCCCGTTTTCTGGTAAGGGCACTGGTGAGTGCAGGCAGGGAAGCGCACAGAGCCTCTGACTGGATGAGGTCACCCAACGGTGCCCGGCCTGAGGGCATTTAGGCTGCTGAAGAGGGTGGGTGACATCCGAGCCCGTTCCAGGCACTGAGCTGTGGGGCTCAGGGGAGACCCTCGCAGCGCATGGCAGGACTCTCCACTTGGGGTGAGTGTGGAGTGGATGGGGCCGGGGGTGTCAGCCACCCCGAGCTCCTTGTCAGTCTGTGATGGCGATTATTTTTATCTTTGGAGGCTCCAAGCAGACGGAACCCCACCAGGCATTGCCATTTGCTTATCCCGAATGCCACTCTACTGCTGTCATACCTCCAATCCCACCCCAAGCCCCAGCAGGCCGATGTGAGGGCTGCCAGGCTCCATCTGGAGCAAGCGCTGACATGAGGAATGCCTTCCAACGGCCAGGGCCACCCACGGGGCACGGAGGGCAAGCCCGGCTGGGAGGGGCGCTTCGGCACCATCCCCACAGCTGGCTCTGCCCGGGAGGCACCTGCCTTCCAGCCCCGTGGCCTCAGGGACAAGGATGGGGGCTGTTCACTGCTCACACCTCCTCCCCCCAGCACCACTTGCTCCTCAGGGGGAGCTGGAGTACCTTTTCCTGGCGTAGGCAGGGAAGTGGAAAAGGCAAGAGTATGCTTAGTTTTTTCCTTTGGCAGATTCTGGCTCCTGGGTCTTCACCAGGTGATGCAGGTTCATTCGCACTTGGTTTCCTGGGGAGAGTTGTTGTTGTTGTCTTCTTTTTTCTTTTTATAAAGATTATTTTATTTATTTGAGATAGGGAGAGCGAGAGCACGAGTAGAGGGAGAAGCAGGCTGCTCACTGAGCAGGGAGTCTGACACGAGGCTCGATCCCAGGACCCTGGAATCACGACCTGAGCCGAAGGCAGCCGCTTAACTGACTGAACCACCCAGGTGCCCCTGGGGAGAACCCTCTAACTCACTGGGGAAATTTTCTTGACCCCACTAAGCTGTTTCAGCTCTAAAGAACACACAACCAACAACCACATGTGATAGTTTCTTTTTTTTTTTTTAAAAAAACTGTATTAAGATGTGAAACTTTATTGTAAACCATTTTACAATGTAAGTACATCGTCTTCCCTTTCATTTCAAAAATGTGTTTCTGTGAATCTTACCACCACTGATGAAACACCCCCACCGGAAGGGCAGTGGAAATAGGCCATGGTTTGCTCAGACAGTTCTGAGTTCTAATAAACATCATGAAAAGAGAGATCAAATGAGACCCACCCACCCACTGGGCCAGGAGCTCAAGGTGCTGACGGCCGTTGGACCGGAAGTCCCTCACCCAGAGCAAAGCCCTTCAGAGCTGCCAGTGTTTCATAGGGTAAAACAGAGAGCTCTCCACTCCTGGTCAGAAGTGTGTGCAACTTCTAAAAGCCAGCCCTGCACCCTATAAGGTGGCTGCTTTGGCCAATGAGAAGTTCCCAGAGCCTTCTATGTTGGCTTGGCTGCAGCAAGGCCAGTGAGTTGTTTTCTGGACGGCACAGTGGGCTCCTGGGCGCCTTCTGATGGGGACTCTGGGCTGCAGGCTACAGGACTAGATTGCCTAGGATTTGAGCCTTTACAGGTTTTCCCTTTAAAGGCATGACAGTCAACAGTCGCCTGGGACTCTCTGTTGCCAGGAAGGGGCATGAGTTAAAGCTTGAGGCAGGAGGCCACCAGCGTGCCTGAGGGTTAACTGATGGGCCACAGGCCTTTACCTCGAAGGTCTTCTGAGCAGACCAAGAAGCCACTGCCGCCTGAGATCTCACCAACATCCCCCCCTTGCCATTGTCAACACCCCACTGACAGCAAACGGAAATAAGGCTAACAATGATTCCTTTCATTCACACATGAGAGTTCTACCTCATCAGGTTATTTCCATTAGGTACAAGAAACTTGTTCATGACCCTGACTTACAAGCTTCCATCATGGGTGCCCTGGCCAAGGTCCACATCTGCACAGATCAGATGGATAGCACACAATATCCAGTTGGTGTCCCATGGTTTCTCAAGCACTGTGACACTTGCCATAGGGCCGGGTAAAGAGCTGTACCTTGTAAGGCACCTCGGGGCAGGTGGTAAGGAGACTCATCCCAGAGCGGGAGGACAGCTCAGGAGAAGGTTCTGACCATGGCCCTCTGCATCTGGTCTCTTGGGACAATGCACCACAGAAAAACCCCCAGTGACTGCAGGAAACACTCCAGGGAATACAAACTCTGTGTGTGTGTGTGTGTGTGTGTGTACATGCACGCGCACACGCACACACACACACACACAGGAAGGGAAGGGAAGGGAAGGGAAGGGAAGGTCAAGCCTGCGAGGCCACGCTCTCCAGGCCCACACACCACAAGGCTCTCTGCGATTAGACACCCATCCCCTGGTCAGCTGGCTCTATGACCGTGGCTCAGAGACTACAGCCCTTATTGAAATTCAGGATACAGGAAAAACCACCCCTCACTAGCCACCACTTTGCTCCCCAAACACGACAAAACACGGGCTGCCCCACCGTGCTCCTCCCACAGCAGGGCGAGCGCTCAGGCCAACCCACTCCGCTGTGGTCAGCAGACTCCCAAAGCTACAGGGGCCTGGGGCCCTGCTGAGGAGTGAGGGCCACTCCCCGGGGAGGGGACCTGGGCTTCGAAGCACCTCCCCTGCCCGTGCATGCAGACAGCCAGCTCTCGCACCTCGACCTGCCCCGTCTCCGGCTGCCCTGCTGCTTTGAGGCCGTGAAAAACAGATGGCTGGGTCGGGCAGGCGCTCCTCAGACTGTTGTGCAAAACAGAGGGACAACACCAAGACAACAAACAGACGGCGGCCCGAGAGGAATTCCTGGGGCTGGTCCAGCAGCTGGTTCCAAAGGCTCCACCTTGCACTGGAGGCAGGGAACACAGGGCTGGCTTCTATGGTCTCAGCTGCTCTAGACACAGACCTCTAGGCTCTGTTCTTGGCCACGTTTAACTAAGACCTCTAAACTGGCAGCAGAAAGCCAAGCGGCTGGACCCACGTGCCCCCGGCCTCAGACTGGCCTTCAGACCAGCTGCCTCCCCGCTCAGGCCCGGCCTTTACAGAGCCACTGGGTTCGTCCCTTTCAGACAAGGGCTCCTCTCCCTTCCTGCCGGGACCATTCACCTCATCTCATCGCAGATTACCTAAAAATATCCTGAATACAAAAACTCCCGACTTCTTCTTCCCGCCAGTTCACATCCCACGAAAGGCAGACAAACCCATTTCTTTGGGGATTAAAAAGAGTTTTTAAATACAATAGTATGAAAATATAACTTAAAAATATAAAAGTCAACAGCATACGGAAGACTTAAAAATCTATGTTTTGCTCATTAGTCCCATAGGAAATAAACACATACTCAAAAAACATTAACACTGTGACAGCTCATAAAACCGGCTTTAGAAATCAGTAGTTACAAAGCCATTTGGAGTAAGAAAGCATTGCGGTTCCAACTTGGTCAATGAGTGACTTTTAGCCCAAAACGTGTTACGTCCTCACACTCCCAGAGCCTTGGGGAAAGGCTCTACCCAGTCTGTGTGCGCGTCAGTTTTCCTCCTCAAGGCCACCCAGCCAGACACAGGACGGGGCTTCGGGGTCCCTCGCAACATCGTTTGGGACAATGACAGACACACAAAATGCCTCGCTTGCATATTTGGTCAGTGTTTGTAGTGCAACTGAGTGGGGACCTCCGGCTGCCTGGAGCCCCTCGGCGCTGGCCCGGCCTCCCTCTGGCAAGTGACAGCAGTCTGGGAGCGGGCGGAGACAGCGAGAGGACTGGAGGTAGAAGAGGAGGGGCAGAGAGGAGGGAAGGAAGGGCACTGCGGAGCGACCGCCTGCTGACCTGGCGGGGCCCCCACACCTGACCCCAGCACAGGAGCGCGTCAGACAGGCAGCCCGAAGCGGTGCTTCTTTTTCTTCGCAGGCTTCAGGGGGGTCAGTCGGCACAGGTCCTCCTCCACGTCAGACTCCTCCATCTCGTCGTCGGCGGAGATCAGGATCTGGGGCGGTGGAGAGGCATGGCCTGAGTCACCACTGGCTGGGCCTTCTTCCTCTGCCCTCCCTGCACCCTGGCACCGGGGTGCTAACCCGTCTAGAAGGCCCCGAGACCAGCGCAGACGTCACTTACTCCCGGTGTATTCACGGGCTCCCGAAGCCAGCGCCGAGCGGACAAGGCCGCCCCTTGCTTCTGCAGCCAACCTCCAGCTGGGACGGAACCCCGGTCAGAGCAAACTCGGCAAGGACCCCCACCCTAAGGTCATCCTGGCAAAGAAGCCCAATCTGGACACAGGCCGTCCCAGGTCCTGGAAGGTGCCCTACAGACAGCAGAAGCAAACTGAAAAGTCCCCTCAAAAGGAAAAGAGAACCTCTGTGGAGCACACACGAGGTAGACCGCGCTCAGTGCACTGAACACACTCTGCAGCTTGTGCAGACGAGCCCTGCACGCTCCTGAGCGTCTGGAATGACCCCGCCGTGGAGCAAGGGCATCCAGGCAAACAGTCCCTTCCTGCCCACCTGCCACGCTGCCTGCTGGCTCCTCAGGCCTCTCGGCACCGGGGAAGCACAGGGACGGTGCACCCTGAGCTCATTCTTCCCGGGGCAGGACAGCTGCGTCGCCTCTCCCTGGACCACTTCCCTTGGGGGGTTCCCTGAGTAGACTTTCCCTCTGGCTCCCTACTGCCCGTCCAGACATGCCCCCATCACCAAGCACCTTGCCCGTCTGGCTGAGACCTTCGCCTGCACCTCATTCCAGGTCATTCCATCCTACCCTATGGGACACACGCTGCTCTGGCCACAAGGGGTTTCGTGTGACCCAGAGGCCACCCCGCGTGACCACGACTGCTCCTGAGTGGTTGCTTCTGCCTGTGGTGCTGCTTGTCATTCATCTAACGTTCGTCAGGCTCTTACGACAGGACAGGCCCCATGCCAGATCCTAGGGACACCTGGAGAGATACGGGCTTACCCTCTGTCCTACTCTTCTAGCCAGCTTCCAAAACTCCCTCCAGGATGCCCCCAGGAGTTAAGCAGACCGTCCCAGGGTGCTCACAGGGCTTTGGGAACGCCTCAGTGTCAGAAGGATCACACCGTCTTAGAAGGAGCTCTTCAGACGCTCACCTTCACCTCATGCAGCCTGAAGGTCTCTTGGGGAAGACACTTCCACAGCCCTACCCTCACTGCAGAGCTGGGCACACTGAGAAAGCTGACGAGGCCTCTCAGGGGGCAGCCCTCACCCTGTAGCATGGAGGGGTGCAGGCTGCCCAGAAGCATCACTTTGCCTCTATGCTCCTATCTGTGACCACCAGTCTCCCCGAAGTCCAAACCTTTAAACCTAGGAAACCTGACAGTGAGGGGAGGGGAGGTTCCCCGGAAGGTCTGGCTACCCCTATGTTTTAGAAGTTTCTAGTGGGCTTGGCCAACACCTCTGCTGCTCTGCAGTGGTGAGCAGGGAATGCAACACCTTAATGCTTAAAGGTCTGCGATCAGGCCCAGGACAGTCCTTGCCAGCTTCCCTGGAACAAGGCAGCCCCTCCCTTCCCTGTCTTCCTCCACTGGCGGAGGTCCGGACTGTCGGAGGCGAGCTCCTGCCACCCCATCGGGTGCTCCACCTCCCTGCCGTGGGAAGGCCAGGGGCCGCAGGAATGGGTCCTTGCTGGATGGAGGCTGTCAGCCTCTTCTTCCTCCCCCCCGGCCAGTGCTGGGAAGACCAGATGCAAACAGAGGCCAGGGACCTCCTCGGGACGGGGCGCGGCATGAGGGCTCGGCCCTACCTCAGACTCTGACTCCTCGTGGGACGCAGCCCTTCGGTAGCGGACCTTGCTCCCGTTCCTCGAGTCCTGGTTGGCTCCCCTTTCTTCTAGTTTAGCTTTCGTCCTCCCCTTTCTCATGAGGAAATTGTCCACTACCCAAAACATCAAAGCCTGTGGGGAGGAAACGTGCATGTTACTCTGGGATAAGCCATCTGTCAAAGCACAGCAGAGCCCATCGCCATCCTTCCCACCCGCTCCAGATTACAGCGTCCAGAACAAGGGGAAGAAAAGCCTCCTCCAGTCCCCCAGCTCTCTCACAAGCGTACAAAGAGATTCCCACCCTCCACGTCCTTTGCTTCTGCTTTCTTATCAGACAGCCAGCAAGAAAATCCTGGCCCTCTTCACCCTGAGTGCTGGTAACTGATGGGGACTAGCTGCTGGCAAGGTTTCTGGGCTGAGAGGCTGGCCCGCCCACTCTGCCACGACTGTCAGCCCCAGGCAACTTTATTGTTCCTTCTATTTCCTAACTTCTAGCCAGCGTGCTCATGAGTTTCTCTTGGAGCTCTGGGGTCAGGGATAAGACAGGGGTGAATTTCTAATATCCCGACCTAGAAGTTGCTCGTTGTGCAAGTGGAGGGCCTCCTGGGCAGGAGGTCCCCTGGCAGGGAGGGCAAGACAAAGTTTCCAGGACCCTCCCTCTTCCACGGGGAGCCTGGATCAGGGATCTGACTGCTGAGGAAGCAATCCTGCCATTTCCAGGTCTGGGGTGGGGAGGGGCCTGGAGGCTGTAAGGGGCTTTGTCTGTCAGACTCAGAACTGTGAACAGGACACTGGAAGGCAGAGAGCACATGGGGGTAAAATGCAACATGGCACTGACATTGACAAAGAAGGGGACGATCAGCATGACGATGGCCAGTTTCAGGTCTGGGTTTTCAATGGGATTCAATAGGGCCACCTGTAAAGAGAAGCAGACTCTGTGAGGTAGGGAGAGACCACAGAGAAGGCGCCTGGGGAAAGGGGGGTAACAGCACACATCACCCATGGGGCCCTGAGAAGGGTGGCTTAGCTTAGATGACACTCCCCCAGAACCCTGATGGGAACAGTGCCTCACGCCCAGGGCTGCATGGTCTGTCCCTAGGTGTGACTGCTAATAAGGGACAGACCCCTCGGAGAGCACTTGGAGCAGTTAGGGCTTTAGCAGCTTTCCCAGTGCTGTGGACTTGGGAAACATAGTGGGCTTACAACCACCGAGCAGAGTAGGGCCCACACACCAGGAGGCACGGAGAGTGGGGGTGGTGGGGCTTCGGGGAGCTGGAGGGAATGAGGTCGGTGGATGCTCATTACAGAAACTAGCAATGAGACGCCAGGCCACGTCCTAACAGAAATCCTGCACCCCAGCCACCTCCTGAAGGACAACAGCTCTGAAAAGCCTTGGCTTATTTTCTTGAAAAATAAAACTCAGACACAAATAAAACCAAAAGAGGGGCGCCTGGGTGGCTTAGTTGGTTAAGTGTCTGCCTTTGGCTCAGGTCATGATCTCAGGGTTCTGGGATCGAGCCCCCTCCTCCGGCTCCCTGCTCAGCAAGGAGTCTGCTTGTCCCTCTCCCTCTGCCCCTCCCCCCTCTTGTGCTCGTGTTCTCTCTCAAATAAATCAATAAAATCTTAAAAAAAAAAACACACAACCACCACCAAAGGAAGGCCAAGTTCTGAGCTATTCGAAGGCTCTTTGGCTGGTTTCATGTGGCCACGTGGGGGAACTGGGCAGTAGAGGCTTATCTACACAGCACCGGGGCCAGAGGGCAGGGCCGAGGGACCCCTGGGAACACGTGTGGCCAGCGGGACCAGGTACCTCCTATGGCACCCAAAGTCTTGATTAAACCACTGGCCAAGAGTGGTGGGTGAGGATGCAAATGGAGCGAACACCCTCCTGACAGTTACAGGCGGGAGGCCTAAAGACCGAGTCAGCCAGGAAGCAGCCCGAGGGCAGACTCATCTCCACTGGCTTTACGTGTCTCAAAGCTTAATGCAGGGCAGACATTTGCACAATTCAAATAGACGGATGCTAAGTGAAAAAACAACTTCCTGCTCCCGAAAGGCTGCCACAGCACACAGAATCCAGACCGCATTCGTGGAGGTGGGAAAAAAAAAAAAAGGGAAAAAAAAGAACACATTTGGTTTTCCAATAAGGTTGGGGCATGTGGGTGGTAGGGGACAAGTCCCGTCTTGCTTGGCATCCCAAGGAGCTCCTAAAGAAGGGACAAGAGGCAAACCTTTTTCCATTGAAGTATGAGGAGGACGATGAAGACGACAGACTTTTCAAAAATCATGATCACGATGTAAAGAGCACACTGCCCAACCCAGGCTCCGCACTGCAGAGGGTCTCCTGCAGGGACAGTGGGTTCGCAGTCACGCGGGGCCCAGACGCCAGGATCTGAGCCCATGTCCCACGCATGCCCACAGCTCCCGGGAGCCCCCACCAGAACCCTGGCTCTAAAGCCACTTCATGAGCCCCCAAAGCACCAAGAATCACTTCAGCCCGACCAGACACATGGGGGTGTTTTAGACAAAATCACAGAATTCCTAATTTGGAGATACCAGAGTGGCATTTCTTTCAAGAGATTCTAGGATATAATTAAGGAGACTAAAGTTAGTAAGTGCTCACTGCTGGAGCTCAGAGAGCTGGCTCTTTCTGTCCCCCGGCAGAGCTGTGTGAAGCAAGATTGCTATTATTATCCGTTGTTGATTTTTCCAGTGACTGTGGCGCTATCCATCCTTTCTTCCATCCATGGGCTACCTGACCGTGTGTGACTATGAAGGCAGCAAACCTCCTCTCTGCCGGTCTGCTGCCCCGAGCCACCCTCCCCAGCTGCTCCTGCTGCCCTCAGCCCTGAAAGCAGAATTCGTACTGGAAGAATCTCGGTTCTGTCTCTACGGGGTAGCCCAAAAGAGCTGTGCTGGGAACAGGGAAGGAAAAGCAGGCAGAGAGGCAGGAGGGAGGGGCTGTGCCTTGGGGCCGTGACAAAGGTCCATCTGTGACCCCATCAGTCACTGTGCTTGAGAAATGGAGAAATGCAACAGTCCACGCTGGGGCACATGCAGGCCCTGGAGGGCCTCCAGAATGTTTCAAAAAGGACTAGAGGAAGGCTGGAGGACTAGCCCCAGGGACTGATCTGTATCCTTGGGGACAGGCAGAACCCATGGGATGGGCCCCTGGGGAGGTACACATGCCAAGTGGAGACCTAGGGAAGAGCTGGGGGGTGGGGGGGTGGGGGGACGGGGCGGGGGGGAAGCCACCGGGGCTGGCTCTGGAGGCTCTGCTGGAGTTGCCTGAGCATCGCTGGCCAGAAGAGAGGGTGGAGGGCAGCATTTCAGGGGAGCCAAAGGCCCCCCCATCTGGGCTGTGAGGCGAGAACCTGGCCCATAGCGAGGCTTCTGGGTTCTCGTGCGACGCTAGGTCTCCGTGGCCATGGCCGCGCAGGCACGGATGCCAGAGCAGGCCCAGCCGAGCCAGAGCCTGCCAACGGGGCGCGGTGCAAGCGCAAGCGAAGACCTTCATGCAGCGGTAAGGACACACCACCAGCCGTTCCTCTTCTGGAAAACCTTGGGAGCAGGGCGCAGAAAGCATGCAGAGAGCCATCAGGGCTGCTTCTGAGCTCGTCCTACTTTCACTTCTGGGATTAGACACATCTGAGCCAAAAAACCACCTTCAGAAGCACAATCTCTCCAGCTAGATTTTTAATGGACCGCTGGAATCCCTTCAGTCAACTGCGTGACCTTACTGAAAAAAGTTCTCAGAAATAACGGATCAAAATATTTCTTAAAAACCATAAAGATCGGAGATAGACAGAAAGCACTAGTAGGAAACATCTCCGAATGTGGACCGGCGTGTTTGAAGTCAGCAGACCAAGGGGCCACACTTCATGTCAAAAGAAAACTTGCTCGCTCCATGTGCTCTCTCCGTCTGCCTGTAAGCTTGGCAGTGACCGACAGAGGGGGACAGGCTTTCCGCCCCTCCCCCGCCCCCGGACGCTGAATTGACCCCACACTGCTGAGTGTCAGCACCACAGCTTGGCCATGGCCTCAGCTTCTTTCATTTATATGCTTTAATAAGACAGCTAAAAAACATGGTGAAAAAAGAAGAAAAGTCCCCTGTAAACGCGTTCCCACCCTCCCTTCCTCCTCTGCATCTGGACCACCGACAGCCCCAGCTGGAATGAGTGTGTGTGCCGGTCTGCTTTTCAGGTTTGTTTCCTTGGAGAGCCTCTCAGACGTTCCCCACTGTCTCACTGTTCATGGACACACGCGCCAGGCATTCTCGACATGTCCTGCTTCTTACCACACTGGACAACCTCAGGCAGATGGGTGTTTTGTGTTTGTTGAATAACTTCCTCAGGAGAGATCACAGGGATAGGGGACAAATGGACGGAACATGTCTGTCTCCCAAGGCTTCAGAAAGGGAGCATTAGGACAGGGGCAGGCAGCGAAGCCCACAGACCACTGGCGCCCATGGGACACAGACCTGCTTTCAGGGCTTCCCCTGGGGGAAAAGCTGCCTGGTCATCAAACCGCAAGCACAGTTATCACCTGGATCTTGTCTCGCCCCTCAGGGCTGTGTGGCTTATTCCCCAAGTCCCATGTGCTTGTTGGCAAGTTTATCCTCTCCTCTAAGGACAAAGGAAGCACCCAGAAAACAAGCCCCTCTCCTTCACTTAGCTGAGAAGAGAGCTTTGGGGCCTACCTGGAAATATTGCCTCAAGAAGATGGGCCAGTTAACAGGTGTGGTAGGTGGAATAATGGCCCCAGAGACATCCACATCCTAGTCCCAGGAACCTGTGAATATGTTAGGTAACGTGGCCCAGGGGAAGTACGGCTGCCAACCAGCCGCCTCTAAGCTAGGGACAGTATCCTGCAGTATCCACGTGGGCCCAGTGTACTCACAAGGGCACTGAAGGAGGTGCTAGAAGGTCAGCATGATACCATGTGAGAGGAGCCTGACTGGCTGCCGGCCCCTCAGGGGAGAGAGGGGCCACAAGCAGGGAGGGCAATCAGCCTGTAGGAGCGGGAGACGGCAAGGACATGGATGCCCCCCCAGAGGCTCCAGAAGGAACCACTCCTGCTGACACCTTGACTGTAGCCAGTGAGACCCATGTGGGACGTCTGAACTACACAGCTATAAGGTAAGAAACCTGTCGTTTGAAGCCACCAATTTTGTGGAAATTTGTTACAGCAGCGACAGGACACAAGAACACAGATAGAAACAGAAATCGGTAAAAGAGGATGTGCGCCGTCCTCCCTCAGCCCGGGGAGGGAGGGCTCGGGATGCTCATCTGGAGACGCCCTGGTTTGAACACTCTGGGAAGACGAGGGTGGGAAGGGGGTCGCTGAGTGGCACGCGACTGGCTGTGGGGGGCTGTCCCGCAGCGCCGGTCACTACAGCCGAGCTGAGGGCGCTGCCTTCCAGGACGATCTCACTGCCCTCGGAGGTAGTGGCAGAGGCCACGCCTGCCCCCAGCTGCGCGTCACTCAACCCGTCTGGGTACCTACGTGTGTCCGCCAAGCGGAGGGGTCATGACTCGGGGCTTCTCAGAAGCCTTCCCTCAAGCCACGGGAGCGTACACCGTGTGCTGGATGCTATCTAAAGTCCGTGACTCATCAGGCATCAAGTAACGGGGCTAAGAAAAGCCCTCCCCTGAGTTCATCTCCCCTCAACGGAGACAAACAATTGCTTAAGGTTTCTGAACTACCCAGGCGCTCACAGAGCCGGCTCCACAGATCGGCTCCCCTTCTACACGTTAGTGCCTTGTGAGTCTTCAGTCATCAGGAGGGAGCGGCCCTGAGGCCCAGAGCCATGAACTCTGTGGAAGGTGTGACCAGGAAAGGAGAGTGGAGATCCAGAATTCCTTCCCTCTTGTCCTGTGTGTCCCCAGGTAGCTGCGGCCCCGCTGGTGCTGTTCCCACTGAGACCAGGAGCTCCTGCTCCCAGACAGCAGGGGCCAGGCGTGAAGGAGTGGGGGGAGACCTGCTGTTGCCCCTTAACCCTGGTGTGGTAAGGCCTGAGGAAGGCGCTCTTCCTGAAGCCTTGTGCAGGCCACAGCCAGCTGCTTCCCTGGGCATACAAAGTGAAGGGCCAATTCGTTTGTGCTCGCAGAGTGGGAGGGCAGCTTCCTAACCAGGCCCTTGTCCTGGGGGTCTGAGGAGAGGGGAGGGGGTCTAAGATGAGCCAGCAGTCACAGGTCACCTGTTTTAAGGCGAGTGAGGATGGTTCCTGGTGACTGCACGCGCCCGATGCTGGTGGGGAGCCAGCCTCCAGTCAGGAGACAGTAAGGCAACTTGGCCCTGGGGTGGGGGATGGACAGCCCCTGTAGCGAGACGGCCCAATGACAGGACAAGCACAGACACGCAGCAGCAGAGGGCCACCTTCCTACCGACCTCCTCCCGAACTGAGAGCCGTCCCCATTTCTCTAACGAGGGGGGCAGGTCGTGTGGGCTCGGTGAGAAGCCTGGCAGAGCGGGGTAGCCTTAGAGCCTGCAGGGAGTGCGAGCGGTGCCCTCCGGCGGACCTCCCTGTGTCTCAGGTCTCTCGGCTCCTGCCATCAAGTGGCAGTGGTGTGCACACCTTCACGCCTCAGATGGGTGGCACTGACACTAGCCAGGGCATGGTGTTCAGGCCCCAGAACCAGCCCCACCACCACACAGAGGAGACAGAAACCAGCTCCTGAACCTTCAAATCCACTGGCCTGGAGAGCTGACCGGGGCAAGGAGCAGGGTGCCCCTCCCCCCCAAGACCCCCACCCAATGTCCGCGCTACATTACCATATTCGCCAAATCGCAGGGACTCCCACTGCTGCCACTCCACCAAGACGCTGACGGCGCGCACCCCCACGTAGATGAGCAGCATGCCCACGGTGGCGTCCAGGAGGAAGTTGATGAGGTACCTGGGAGAGCAGCACACAGCAGCGCCGTCAGGAAGCACCAGCCGGGCAGCAAGGGCCCCTGAGCCCGGCCCTGTGTGCTTACCAGGGCCACCTTCAAGCCGGATGACCCAGCACTTCGGCCTGTTCTGGGGGGCCCGTGCAAGAGGCTGCGGGGCTCCCTCCCAGGACCCATGATAGCGTGCTGACACTCATCGGGTCAAAGAACTTGAGGGAGGGGTGGACAAGGGACAAAGAAACTTGAAAGACCTCCAACGCTCCCACCAAATGAAGACCTGACACAAGACACAGTGCCTGGAAGCAGCAAGGACGTCAAGAGGGAAACAGAACTGAATTCATTAAAAGAAATCTGCTCCATGACGCTGTTCACACCCTCAGCCCCAATACTGTTCCAGGGCAGCTCAGGACACGGCTTCTGGGGTTTCTTAGACCAAAGAGGGCAGGGCCACGGGGCTCTCGCTCATCCCTGTGTTTCAGAGCCTGCCATGGAGGCAAGCGTATTTCTAGAGAGAGCTTTATTCCCATGGAAAAGGCAGGATGATGGAAGGAGAGAGGGGTCAGCAGAGCTCTCCCACCTCGATCCTGTGTTCTCATAAGGTCTGTTTCCATGTGTCTGACACACACCTCCTCCCTCACCAAGGAGAGGCCCCCCTTGAGCGCCCTGTCCCTGGATCTTGCCGGACACCCTGGTCACACGCGCCAGTGCTCCAGACCAAGTAGGAGACAGGCCGTCACTGGGTCAGGTACCGGCCCCCGGGGACGCCAAGTGGCTCAGAAAGCCCTCAAAACACTTTCAGATGCCACAGACCAACTGCGGTGCTTTCCAGCTGCCGAGGCCGGAGACATTTCATGCAGACTCGCAGCCCCCACCTAAAGACCGAGGCTTTGGTGCCAGGCACACACTGACAGGGGAAGGAGCACGTCCTGCTTGGCGGGTGCTCACGGCCCCATGGTGCCCTGGCGGGGCCAGGAAACCAGAAGGGCGGACAGCCGTGTCTCCCGCCTGCCCTTCCTCCTTAACATCACAAGGGGTCACTCTCAGACCAGAGACCGAGGCAGAGCAGCCGTCCAAGGCAACGTCTGCAAGTTCTCAGCTGGCCCTCGCCTAAGCTGCTCTCAGACGCGTACATCTAATTGGTTTCAAGTGGTTCTCACAGCTGAGGCTCGCCCTGGAAGCCACAAGAACACCTGACAGACACACGTCAGTTCATTCATCCCCTCACCAAATATTTATGCCGACTGTGCGCCAGGCCCTGGGGCTAAAGACGGAAAGCTCTCTACACTCTACCCAACACAGATGAGGCCGGCGGATTGGCCGGCTTCAGATCCCAGCTCCATCACCATGAAGCCGTGTGAATTGAAGTTCCCTCCTCTCTCTGTGCCTCGGTTCCCCAAGCTGTAAAATGACGATAACCAAATTATAGGGCTAAACTGTAGGGCTGTTATCAGGATCAAATGAGTCAGTACGTGTGAACAACGCCTACACGTAGTAGGCACTATACAAATGTGTGGTTTGAATCATGGCCCCTCAGAGTCACAGAACCCTGGATGTCACAGAAGCTTAACTCCCTCCCAAAGCTGTCGGGACGGAACAAGGAGCAGAGCCCCCAGCCCAGGGGACCCCTGCAGCCACAGGGGGCAGCTCTTCCCCTCTAAGTTTCTCCTCTCCCAGAGCTGAAGCTGGCTTCCCTTCCGGTCTGCAGATTCCCAAGATGCCTCCAGGCCAGCCCAGCCCGGCCCATCCCCCACCTGTAAAAAGTCACAGGGCAAAGCCAGGACAGCAGGACCTGGAAGAGATGGCAGGGCCCGGGCGCCCTCCACTCCCCAAGCACCACCTGCTCTCCTACCCACTGCTGGGGCTCTCACACCTTTCCTAACTTTTAACAACATCCTCCAGCTGAACTGTTAACTCCCTCACCAAGACGTGAGCCTATGGTTTCCAGTGGTGCTTATACTCAACAACTCCTGAAACCTTCACAGGAATCCTGGGCATGCGGCGGGACACACAGGACAGGGGAGCAAAGTGGGGCTCAGTCTGGCCTCTCAGCCAAGTGCCTTCACCATACCAAGCTCCACCTTGGGCCCTTTCTCCTCCAGGCTGAGCACTCGAGATCTGTCAACAGCCCCTTCTCCATCCTTGCTATGATTCAGTTTGCCAACGTCCTTCTTAAAGCTATATCGTCTTCTTTTTGCAGCCGGGCAACGGAGGTGCTGCAGGGGAGAGCCACACGGCCGAGGCTGCACCAGGAGTGAGGTTAGTGCGTCCGGCGCCAGCCTGCCTCTTAGTCTATCCCGGTCAACAAGACGGACATCTATCCCGGACATCAAGACGTATTCACCAGGGGATGACTCCAGCCTGCTGGGGGCTCAAGAGTTGGAAAGACAACCATCTCCCAACCATCTCCCCTATGGGATGATCACCTTTCCTTCCAGTCCCCCACTTTGGGACTACACCAAAACACCCAAACAGATCATAACCTTTCCAGGTCTCAGAGAAAGACTCTGGGCAGGGAGACTTCATAACTTCCTTCTGAAATCTGGGCCTGGACTAAATGTGCACAGTCACCAAAAAAGGAGGCTTAAAAGAATCTTCCAGTCCAAATGATCTCAAATATACACGAAGCCTCTTGGCAAGGGACTCACGAGCCCCCGCCGTGCTCTCTCAAAGGCAGGGCAGGACGGCGGTGGGGGTGTTCCAGGCAGAGGGCAGCGTGAGCAAAGGCACAGAAGGAGGAGACAGCTGGTGGGGTTGAAGGCCTCCAGCACAGCATGACTGGAGCAACAAGTCTGAGCCAGGAAGGTAAGAGATGGAGCTGGGATAGGGCAGGTGAGCCTCCTTTTCCACTCCATCTGGGGTTTCGGTCAGATTGCACAGGGTGGGGGGCTGTGTGGAAGGCACACTGCAGTGATGAGCCAGAACCACCCATGATCTTCAGGTCAAAGAGATCGATGCTGGTCAACAATGGCTTTGACCCCGAGTGTCTGGCACCCCAGAGAAGCCCCCCGTGTGTCCTGTTCTAGCAGAGATATTCCTTTAGGGCACTATGCTGCCCCGCTAGGGGCCACCCCCTGCTGGGAGGCATAAAGCTACTAGAACACCACGGGCCAGAGCTTGGATGAGCAGAGAGCCAGCGCACAGGGCAACTGGCAGCAGGCAAAGCCCTAAGAGGCAGCTGACAGCTGTGTATGTGAACCCACAGGCAGCACAGAGAGGACGGGCTCTCAGGGGAGCACAGAGCACAAAAAGCGGGGGTTGCCCCCTCCCCAGGCTAGAGGGAACAGGACTGGTGGCAGAAAGCAAGGCCAGTCTACATTCGCGGCGGAGGGGTGGGTGATGTTTGTCCTCGAATACGGGCCACTTACAGTGAACAAGGGTCCTCTTCAGTGAGATCTGCTAGGTACACATTTGCAAAGTGGATGAACAGCATTCCTATGGCTTGTTTGGAAGTGTCTAAAAACCTGTACGAAATAGGAGCAGCACTTGTTACCATCCTGACAGGAGGGTTATATCCAATTTGGGGAAAATGAGAAGTCTGAAACAGGAAGAAAGCCACCGGGAGCTCTCAACCTTCCCTTTACTAGTCGCCTCTTTCTGGGGCGTTGGTACTAACTCAGCCTTGGCGCCTCAGCGACCTTTCAAAACCTTCAACAACACTGCATCTGAGCTCCCTAAGAGGCCCCTGATTTAGAACACATATTTAGGGGCGCCTGGGTGGCTCAGTCGTTAAGCGTCTGCCTTCGGCTCAGGTCACGATCCCAGGGTCCTGGGATGGAGCCCCGCATCGGGCTCCCTGCTCAGCGGGAAGCCTGCTTCTCCCTCTCCCACTCCCCCTGCTTGTGTTCCCTCTCTCGCTGTCTCTCTGTCAAATAAATAAATAAATCTTAAAAAAAACAAACACATATTTAAACACATTAAACACACGTTTAAATTAGGTGTTTACTTTTTCACTTTTTGTCATTTCAAAATGAAATGCTGACCACAGCTTTTGACGAAGTCGAAGGCGCCTCTATTTTAAAGAGCTCCCACTGGCGCCCCTCCGAGCTAAAGGCCGTCTGTGCAAGACTAACAAGACGCACAGATCCAGCCCCGCGGCTGAAGCCCCAGAGACTTCCAGCTGTTGCCATTTAAGCCCTGTGCTACATCGGGCCAGGCAAACTTCTTCTGTAAAGGGTCAGAGGGTAAGTATCTTCGGCTCGCAGCAACCCATCATCCTGCCACTGCGTGTGAAAGTGGCCACAGAGCCCGCCATTCCTCTCACAATTCCGTTAAGAAAATGGACAGCAGCCTGTGGGCTGTAGTCTGCCAACTCTTGGGCAGGAGTTTCAAAAAAGAAAAGAAACAAGGGTGCTAGTTCTGGGGACCCTCTGCTGCCCTGTCCGGAGGGGGCCTTAAGTTCCTCGTCTGCCATGCACACCTGGAGACCGCTGGTGGTCTGTGGCTGAGGAACCTCTGTACTGGGGCCATTTCTCCTGGCCTCCCAGGCTGGGCATCCAGGGTTGGGCCGGACCACTGAAGGGGGTCATGAAGGGGCACATGGGCACGGGACAGCAGGACGGGGTCTCAGGACTGAATGGACCTTAGAGATTATCCAGACCAACCCTATGACTGAAGCTTAAAAATCATTTCCTAGGGCGCCTGGGTGGCTCAGTTGGTTAAGCGACTGCCTTCGGCTCAGGTCATGATCCTGGAGTCCCGGGATCGAGTCCCGCATCGGGCTCCCTGCTCGTCGGGGAGTCTGCTTCTCCCTCTGACCCTCCTCCCTCTCATGCTCTCTGTCTCTCATTCTCTCAAATAAATAAATAAAATCTTTAAAAAAAAAAAGAAATCATTTCCTAAAATAATGGCAAAGTAGAAGTCCCCAGAGGGCAATGTGTGTCCCACAGAGTGCCCCAATTCCAGACCCTCCCCAGGTCCCCCGGCCCAAGCCAGATACCGAGATTCGAGAGAAACTGATTGGGGAAAATAAAAATAAGCCTCAACATTCACAAATAATGCACTGAAGATCAATCAAGCATATGCTCAAAATGCTGTAAAGGGCCTTTAACACACTGATTTATCTGAAGTCTTCTCTGCAGGGGGAAATGGCTGTTTTATTAGCACAGCTGCAAGCCTAAGGCAACCCAAGAGAGTCCGCGTCTTGTGGACATGATGTTGTCCTGAAGAGCTAGCTGTCTGCCTTTTTCCGGAATTCTGTCTTTGAAGGCGGTGTCTGAAGTTCTACCACCCTTTTATGAAGGACAAACTGCCACCATGGGGTCATCCTAGGACCAGGGAAGATGAGTTTTGGGGAGAGGAGCATTCACATGGTGTATCTGACGCATCTCCAGATTTAGAGAATGTTTTGCTTACACACACAGACTACAGAACCCAAGGATTTCCCACAACCTAACAACAAGGAGACATAATTAAAGAGAATAAAGAATAAAGGCAGAGCTCAACATTATCTAGAGGAACTTCTAGAAGTCTTTCGTATTAGATGTAGTTCCTGATGATTAATTCAACTAAGGGATTCCAACACTTTATGCGATGCAGAATCGCTCCCATTGCCCCCCACCCTGCAAACCCCAAAGAATCCACAGCATTGTAGGAAGGTGTTAATATATACATACGCACCATATCCTCCACGGCCGTCTCTCGTGCTTTGGTTCTCTGAAGCGCTTGACTGGAAGAAAACACACACACTCAGCGGCTTGCCACAGTGACAGCAAAGCAAAATGCATACAAGGAGGGTTATCAGCACACTCGGGGCTGACCCTCTGAGTTAAGGTCCCTGCTCTTTTAACATGTGACAATATACACTAAGGTCACAGAGGCCCTGAGCTGCTGGTCTGACCAGTGCAGCCTCTTCAGAACTGGACACTTAGGAAGAACGATACCTCACAGTGTGTGGAAAACTATTTTCTTCTCCTTTGTGACGAGGTTCTCTCAGAGAGGGCCTGGAGACCACAAAGTGGAACGCAGCTACTTCCAGCTTCAGGATATGCTCCACACCCAATGACACGTCCATACAGCCCCCTACCCACCCCGCCCAAATAGTGACTCGGCACCCACTCCAAGCCCAGCACTGAGGAGACAAAGGCAACAGCAGGTGTCCGGCAGGAGAGCAGGCCCGTAACCATCTAGTGAGGCAAGTGCCAGGGGACAGGTATGTCTGAGGCAGGGTGAGGGCACAAGGGAAGAAGGACCACCCCCGGCTGCCTGCAAGGACATGGGTCAGGACAGGCTGCACTGGGCTGGGGGGGGGAGGGGGGGCGGGGTACAGAGCACACACAAGCTCACAGGGACAGGGACATAACATGGCAGACAAACTGAGCAGGAGCCACGTGACGGAAGGTCTTGAATGCCAGGCTAAGGAGTCTGGAAGGAACCCCGTAGGGAAGGGAAAGCCGGGACAGAGTGCTAGGCAGAGTCAAAGACATAGTCGGAACTGTGTTTTAGACAAATGGCTCTGAATCATGTAGATGGTGGGTTTCTGGGGCTGGAGAAAATGCTGGCTGAGCCCCAGTACCAGGCAGAGGGGGCACCCCGCTACAGCTCAGCCAGTGGGGGTGGGGTGCTCCTTCAGCCACAGGCCGACCTCAGATGGCAGAGGACTGCCCAGACTGACACCCTCACCTCGGGTCTGCAGATGCAACCCCACGCAGACTGTCTCCACAAGTCTACCCACGAAAACAAGCCCTGAAAGAGTTGCTGCCCCTCACAAAAGCACCAAGGAAGAGATGCACCAATGCAGGCCCACAGAGGATGCCTCGTTCCTACGGGCAGGAGGCGAGAACCGACTTCTGGCAGAGCCCCGAGCTGCCAGTGAGGGTGCAGGAGGAGGAGGAGACGGGGAGGCAGACCTTGGTGCCCAAATTGATGGACCCTGCTTCTCTAAATGCAAACAAGCTGTCTGCAGTTTGCAAAGCGAGAGCTGTCTGTATACAGAAACAAAACAGGTCTTGTGTTCAGAGACATTTCGATTGACCAAAAAGCAGGAGGAACTGTAAGGAGGTCTGTCATTCCGTTGATATATCACAGATCCAAAATATGAACAGGGTCAAAGGATCCGGAGGTGGGGCCAAGAGGTTCTGCTCGCCCAAATGGTTCTCAAAGGCAGGGGGCCTCCTCCCCACAAGTATGCACGTCTCACGGGGCACTTGGGAAGGAGACGCAGAGGAAACTGGGCCAGGACAAAACCATCTGGAGGGAAAGCCCCAGTTAGGACCAGAGCCCCGTCATGCACATTGGTGCTTCTGCCTCCTCAGGGGAATCTGTCCCCGTCAGCATAAAATAAACACAACCTGAGGAGAACGTCCTCATTCTGAGGAGACACATGCTGAAGTACCAGAGTGGCTGCAATTCACCTGCAACTGGTTTAGGAAAAAAAAACTACACAATATATATTACAATTATATAAAGTAACTATATGATAAATGGTATAATACATAAGAAGTAATAAATACAATATCAGCTATTATATAATACACCTATTATTTATATTAACACGATCTATAATATAGAAAGAGAAGCAAATGTGGTGTTATGGTCCTAACCCTCAGGACCTCAGAATGTGGCTGTAGTTTGGAGACAAAGTCTTTACGGAGGTAATTAAGGTAAAATGAGGTCATATGGGTGGGTCCTAATTCAGCATGACTGGTGTCCTTATAAGAAGAGATTAGAACCCACACAGATGGACGGGCAACCATGTGAGCACCAGGTGAGAAGGTGTCATCTGCAAGCCGAGGGAGAAAGGACCTGGAAGAATCCAACCCTGCCCACACCTTGACCTGGGACTTACAGCCTCCAGACCCGTGAGAAAAGAAAGTTCTGGTGTTCGAGCCACCCAGTCTGTGGTACTGTATGGCAGCCCCAGCAAACTAACACATGGGGCAATATAATAATCGGAGAACCGAGATGAAGGATATTTGAGTATTCATTAAATGACTAGTTAAACTTTTCTGTAGGTTTAACACTTTTTTTTGAAATAAAAAGTTGGGAGGAAAACATACTGTAAACGGCATGCACGAGTACAGCCATTCGGAGGTCCATCTGGCAATATCAATCAAAATTTTCAGTGCCCAGGCCCCCCTTTTTTTTTTTTTTTAGATTTTATTTATTTATTTGACAGACAGAGAGCGAGAGAGGGAACACAAGCAGGGGGAGTGGGAGAGGGAGAAGCAGGCTTCCCGCTGAGCAGGGAACCGGATGTGGGGCTCGATCCCAGGACCCCGGGATCATGACCTGAGCCGAAGGCAGATGCTTAACGACTGAGCCACCCAGGTGCCCCGCCCAGGCCCCTTTAAACTGCAAGGCACTGCCAGGTGTGTGTTCTACACGCATTATTGCAACACGCGCCAAGAAGCCCAGGGCTCGGCATGGTAATACTGCCCTAACAAAACCCAGAAAGACACCAATGTCTGTCAGCGTGGGGCTGAGGATCCCTGTCACGGTATGATGCAACATTAGGCTGTCACTGGAAACAACAAGGTCATCTGCATGGACTCATGTGGAAAGGTTTCCAAACTATATTAACAAATTGCATTATTAATATGCCTCCCATGGTTCTGTTCGTATCCATTTTTTTAAAGGATAACTATTTATATTGGTGTTATGCATGTGTTTTTTCCCTAGAAGGATACCTGACTATTAATAAGGGCTGCCTCTGATGAAAGGAATTAGGGTTCGGGGAGTAGACCTAGATCATTCTGAATGGTTTTAAAACATTCTTCTATATTCACATCGCTTTTATTTCAAAGAATTAAAAACAAAAAACCACCTGCGTCAGAGACCTGTGCTAAGACAGCAAAGTGCGACATGGGGGACACGGTGTGGGTCACGGGGGGCTCTGGGACAAGAAGGGAGAAGGATGTGTGCGTGTGCTGGTCCGTGCTTGAGGTGTGACCTCACACAGGAGCACCTCAGACGGGATTCAGAATGTCTTCAGGTTCTCCTAAACAGAGGAGTGTGACTCCTGCCTTCTTCCTGTCCATCTGCCTTCCCCTCTCCCTAGAATATTTTAGTGTCTAAAATCTTCTTATTCTTTAATTAAAAGCAGAAGAATCATTAAAAGAGCTCCTCCAGATCTGACATGGCAGGAAAACTCAGGAAACTTTGTTCACCCACGCAGTTGTGCTGTACTGAGGGGTCTGTGCTGTGACAGGCCCCGTTCAGGGGACAAAACAAGACAAAATCCTTGCCTTCCGTGCATTCTCGGGGCAGGGAGAGGGGAGAGAATACCTGGAGAGTGTCAAGGCGGCGACTGCGACAGGAAAGCGGGAAAGGAGAGAGGTCTGGGAGGAGGTCTGGAAGGTAAGCCAAAACCCAAGGAGAGGAGCGGAGAGTCCCAGGCATCCGCACAAGAGCCCTCAGGCGGAGGGCTGGGCCCGTGAGCAGCAGGAATGTGGGCCTGAGGTCAGATCTCCCAGGCCTCGTGGCCAGGGTGACCTGGGGGCAGCCACGGGGCAGGGGGGCTGTGGCCCACAGCTGCTGAGCGGAGAGTGGCGGGAGGGCAGCATGGTGGGAGCAGGGGGGCAGATCAGGCCACCACAGTAACCATGGTTGAGTGGGCCCCCGGCCCAGGTGGTGGCAGGAGGGGGTGAGTGACAAGAGGTGGGGGCCCGTACCTTCAGCAGTGAGCCGACAGGATTTGCTGACAAGGGGGATGTGGCTGTGCATCCGGGACGACTCCGAGGTGGGGACTGACACAGTTCCACTCATTTCTGTTTTTGTTTTGGTGGTGGGGGGGGAGGGGGGTGGCAAACTAAAAGGCCCGGGACACCTGTGCACAAGAAACAAGGCGCTGCCCCCGAGTCGCCCACAGACGGACACGGAGCCAGGCGCCCAGTCCCATGGAAACAAGTCTGGTCCCCGCCGGAGCCCGGCAGCTGCTCTCTGGGAGCCCTGCAGAGGGTGGCTCAGGTGCAGCTCCAAGACAGCCCACCTTTTTGCTTCTGTAGGACGCAGAGAACTCAGACGGAGCCAGAGGCCAGAGCAAAGTGCAATCCACCCTTCCCAACGTAGCCACCACACAGCCTGAGGCAGAAGGCTGGGGCAGAGGGCACAACTCAAGTGTAGGTCAGGTCCCTGAAGGCAGGACACCACCAATCCCAGGCTCACGGCCTGGAAGAGCCCCTAGTAGGAAAGGGAGCAGAGTGGGGGATGGAGAGTGGGATCAGGGGAGGGGCTGTCGGGGTGTGCGGCACTCAGTGGTCCCTGACACCTGGCACACAGGCCCCATTCCACTCCTTGAATGACGCTGCACCACTACCTCTAGGCCATGGTGGGCTCCGAAGCAGGTGCTCTGTGTTTATGCACGTGTCCTGAAGACGGGCACAGGGTCCCATCACCCCTGAAAAGGAGGAGTGGCCAAAAGCCAGACAGATGTGGCTTTAAGTCCTGTCTCTGCTACTATCTAGCCAATTGACTGTGTAAAAAAAAAGGGGGGGAGGGGCGCTGCCAGGTTGGCGTCAGGATTAAACGAGAAGCAACTGGTGGAAGGGGCTAGCACAGAACACGAGCTCAGGAAAGCGACTGCACTCAGTGGTCCCTGACCTGGACCCTGCCTTCCCATTCCTCCTCTCTGTCTACTCTCCCGAGGCCCAGCACTGAGCCACCCCGTCTTGGTCTCTGAGAAGTGTGTGACCTTAGGTCTGCCATCTGCAACCTGACCTCTCCACAGGGGCCCAAATACTAGGAGGGTCCCAGGATTCCCCGACCCTGCTGTCCTCCCTGGGCTGACTCCCCCGTGCTCTGAGTGCTCCTCTCTCTCTCTCTTCTGCCTCCCCATGGTTCTGTCCTCCCTCCACAGGCTCCCCAGCTTCTATGCTGCGGGCTCTCCGGCCCCCTCCCCTCCCAGCCCTCACCCCCCAGTCCTGCCCGGCCTCACCATTGCTTCATAGAACAGAAGCGTCCTCCCCTCTGGGGCTCCTTACTTTCCTCCCCCATTCAACTGTCGATCTCCCCTGCTAACTCTGTGACTGGTCTTCTAGATGTGTCCCTTTCCCCATTTCTACCACCAAACTAGTCGGAGCCTCAGGACTGCTTTCCTGTGCTAAGGAGACTGCCTCCTAACAGGCCTCCCTTCCAATTGTCCCAGCCACCCACCTGCGCTTCCTTCCACCTACACTGAGCACCAACATTGCTGGGCACACACACAGCACTGGACACTACAGCCCGGGCCTTGCCCTCAGCGGACTTTCCATCCAGTACTCTGCATGTCATTTCACTTGCCTTAAAACACTGCTCTCTTCTTTCCTAATCTTACGCATCTCTGAATTAAAATACATCTTTTGGAAGAGATGAACATATGGAGAGTACATAAAATTCAGAATACATTCTTTTGGTTAGCATTTGGATGGTACATCCTTTTTAATTCCTTTTTTTTTCAACATTATATTTAAAATAGGTCTACTGTAGGCAGCATATAGGGGAGATTTCCCCCATAAACCTGGCTCACAATTGTAGTGGGTTGAATGGTGGTCTCCAAAAAGATATGTCCAAATCCTGACCCCCCCCACCAAATCCCTGTGGATGTGACCTTATCTGGAAAAAGGGTCTTGGCAGGTGTGATTAAGTTAAAGAACTTGAGACAAGATCATCCTGGATTAATGAGGTAGGCTCTAAATCTAATTACAAGTGTCCTCTGAGAGAGTAGAAGGCACAGGGGAAGGAGAAGTCCTTGTAAAGACAGAGGCAGAGACTGGAGTCTAGCAGCCACAAGCCAGGGAACCTCTGAAGAGGAAGAGACGGGGAAGGATTCACTGCAAACTCACTGGAGGGAGTGTGGCCCTGCCAACAGCTGGATGCTGGACTTTGGGCTTCCAGAACAGAGAGAATTTCTGTTGTGTTAAGCCAAGAAGTTTGTGATTATTTGTACAGCAAATGTAAACTCATAAAGCATTTTTCTTTTTCTTATAAAAAATTTTTTTTTGAAGAGCACAAACATACTCAGTGAAGTCTCCCGTCCATCTGCAATCCCAGGTCTTGCTTTACTTCTCAGAGCCAACCACTGTCACCCAGATCTTGTGCAGCCTTCCAGAGACACACCAGGTGAGTCCAAAGAGGAATAGATGTCTCTTCAAAGAAAGACAGTTGCATACTCTGCATGCTGCTGGACCCTCGCTGCTCTCACTGAACGCCCCCCTCCCCGGATTGCCAGCCGGACATACTAACCGGGCCACACGGGTGCCCAGGCGCCCGCGGGGCTCGCCACCACCCGCCAACTCAGTCACGCGTGCTCTTGGCTCACAGCCTCCCTGGACGGTACAAAGCACAGTGCTCACTCCTCTAGAACCTCTAGAAGTTCTGCGCTGTTCGTGCCGCACAACAGGAAGGCAGTGATGGCTTATCCGATTCCACCTGTCTGTCCCACACCAGCAGCCGTGTCACTGATGGCTCACATAAAGCTGTGGCTCGGTTTTGCACACGCCTCTCCGAGTCAGCATCTACAGGATGGGATCTACAGCCAGGCACCCCACTTCACGCTCCCTTTCAGAGCCTCGCCTGCTGGCGCTCTCACGGACTCGCTGTGTGACAGAAGACAGCTCAGTTTTACATACAGTCATTTCCTTCCATGTCACAAGGAGGAAGACATATGAGGTGGTGTTAAAAAATCATGGGGGAGGGTGGATGGGGGTGTCTGGCTGGCTTAGTCGGTGGAGCTTGAGACTCCTGATCTTGGGGGCTGTGAGTTCGAGCCCCATGTTGGATTGCTTAAAAATACAATCTTTAAAAAAAAAAAACCCACAGGAGTTGGAAAGGGAACACTTACCATGCAGTCCTATTTAGAAACTGAGTCATAAAAAAGCACAACTGTTTGGAGATTAAACCACACAATTTAAGAGAGCTGTTTGGTCCATGCCAGGCGCAGTGTGAGAGAAGGGAGTCCAACCTCCTCAGTGTAAAGAGTGGAGACAATGGAGACAATGGTGGGGAAGGGGTGATCTGTGCGGGGTCACCAGGTAGTCAGTAGTGGGCCTGGGATGAAATCAAGCCACCTGAGCCAGCCTCTTCCTCCAACTGGCCCTGGCAGAGACCGCAAGCCACACCCTGCCGGTTCTATAAGCCCAGGGCCCCAGTGCTCAGAAAGGATAGAAACGGTCCGGGGGAAGGGGGTGCTGAGCAAATCCACCTTCACTGATAGAACCAGCAATCAAGGAAAATGTTCCTGCACTTTCCCTGAATTATAAACAGTCAAGCCCCATCCCAAACCTCCTCAGTACCCGCTAGTGGCAGGAAAAGCCCAGAAGTACCAGTTTCTTTAGGGCAGGAAGAGGTCCCAGAAAGCCACTGAGGTAGACTGCTGGTTGCCTCCCCCAAACCCACCCACCCCCTTTCTTCCTTCCTAAGGACTTAGTCGCACAGCTGACAGACCACATCCCCAGATGCCCTTGAAGCTGGAGGTGGCCACGGGACTAAATTCTAGCCGAAGACAGTGTGAAGCCCAGGGTGGACCCCTTTTCAAGGAGAAATGAAGGGCCTGGTGATTCCTATGGCAAGGAACTAAAGGCAGTCAAGCTGGTGTTAGCTTGAAATCTAGTCCCTGCTTTATCAAAAATGTTATTATTTTAAGCAAGTCACTTTTCTGGGTCTAAGTTTCCTCAACTGTCTACTTAAGAGGGTCACTGAGGGGAGCAAAGCATCTGTGGCTGTGGCCACCAGGTTCTTTACAGGATTATTTCTAACCTTTGTGACAACCCTGAAAGGTAAAGCCAAAGGGTTTGCCTTGAGGCCAAAAATAGCGTAAGATCTGCATCCATGTCTGACTGCAAAGCTCACATTTCCCCTGCTGTCCTGAGGAAGCCTAGTCCAAAGGCAACGGAGGTTCTGGTCTGGGTGTACCATAAGGGCAGAAGTTCAGGGCCTCCTGACTCCAGTCTTCTTCCCCTTAAGCCCTCCCGCACATGAGCTGGAATGAACTGAGCATGACGCCCCTCGGTCAAGCCTTTCAGTGCGTGCCCCACCTCCCCTTCCTCAGGGAACACAATTCAGGCTTTCTGGCTTGGCAAACTGCGCCCTCCCCATGGCCTGGCACCTTCCGTCTCGGTCCTGTCACTCACATGGTCACTTTGGCTTGGTAGGGCCCCCATGTTTAACTCTCAGGCATCCGACCAGATTCAGTTCAGGCAGCTTGAAGATTTGCCTCCTTTGCAGTAGAGTTAAGCATCCCTCCGTCTGGCTCCCCAAAGTCTCCTACGCATCCTACTCTGCATGCCTCTGGATTGATACTTCACATGCGATATTGAGGATTTGTCTGTCTCTCCTGCCAGTTAAGGAAGCAGACAGAGACGCTGTCTTATTCATGGCCCTGTACCTGAAGGAAGCAGGCACTTAACCACTGACCGGAACAAAGGGAGCGGAACACACTGGAAGAACACTTGAGTCAGAGGAGGCAACAGCTTAGGGCATGGAGTGCAACCTTTGGTCCCAAACCTCGCAGCAACACTTACTGTGGGGACAGGGGAAGCTGTTTAACCTTTCTGGGCCTTACTCTGCCCCTCTGGAAAATGGAAGGATTACAGCAGCCGCCTCCTACGAGTCTTTTTTTTTTTTTTAATTTTTTATTTTTTTGACAGAGAGAGAGACATAGCGAGAGCAGGAACACAAGCAGGGGGAGTGGGAGAGGGAGAAGCAGGCCTCCTGCGGAGCAGGGAGCCCGATGTGGGGCTCGATCCCAGGACCCCGGAATCATGACCTGAGCCGAAGGCAGACGCTTAACGACTGAGCCACCCAGGCGCCCACGCCTCCTACGAGTCTTAATGAGACAACATATTAGAGTACTTGGCAAGTAACGTGGCGCCGCAGAGAGCAAGAGCGCACAGCTGAGGCTCACCTGCACTGCCCTCTAGTCTTTCCCTTTCCTTTCATGTTACAAATCACTGTAACCAGTTTGGAAACCAAAGAAGTTATCTAACATGTAACCATCCAACTACAACCAAGCCCACTGGTTGTCACAGCGCCTTCGTTCTGGTTGCAAAGCTCCTCCTGCCTTGCGCCTCCCATGTGGGACCGGAAGAAGCTGGGCCGGGCTGCGCTCTGTTCCCCGGTCGGTCGTTAGCCTCCGTCAGCTCTCACCAAAGGTTGGTCACTCAGAGAATTCCCCAAATGCGGGGGGGCTCCACCTCCAGGGCAGGATGCACGGGCGAAATGCCGAAGGACCGGCAGGACAGGTGCCCACGACCACTGGCTGGACACGGCTGGTTCCTGCTCTGCCTCGCACTGTTCTCGGCTGATTAGAGGAGACCCGCTGTGAAATCAAGTCCGGGCGTGCAGAATTTCTTCCTTAATCACTCGCAGTCAGGAAAAGACTAGAACCGATGTGGCACTGATTCAAGAAACACCATGACACAAGACACCTGTCCCCAGACAGCGATTCAGAAGGAGGAGCAGGTCGGAGCTGCTGCCCATGCAGGCAGGCTGACGGGCACCCTGGGATTCAGCACCTTTCGGCTCTGCTGCCCACTCTGGGCGTCCTGGCCTTGGTGCCAGTCCCTCGCTTGGGCCTGTCCACCAGGACGGAGTGCTGCAGGCCCTGGGCCTTTCTCAGTCCCCAAGCCACCTGCCCAACCTGCCTGCCCTGCACCCTGATCCCTTCCGCTGTTACGTGGGGAAGCAAATCAATAAACTACCACCATCCCCTGTCAGACAGGACAGAGCCCCTGGTGGTTTCACACACTCATAATCAAGACATGTTGTTACTAAGTTTTTATTTAAATCCCAGTTAACAGAATGTAACACTAGTTTCAGGTGTACAACGTAGTGATTCAGCACTTCCATACATCACCTGATGCTCATCATGACAAGTGGCCCTTCTTCATCCCCATCCCCTATTTGACCCATCCCCCCACCCACCTCCCCTCTGGTAACCACCAGTTGGTTCTCTGTAGTTGAGTCTATTTCTTGGTCTCTTTTTTCCCCTTTGCTTGTTTCTTAAATTCTGCATATGAGTGAAATCATATGGTATTTGTCTTTCTCTGACTGACTTGCTTAGAATAATATTCTCTGGCTCCATCCATGTTGTTGCAAATGGCAAGATTTCATTAATTTCTATGGCTGAATAATATTCCTGTGTGTGTGTGTGTGTGTGTGTGTACACCACTTCTTTATCCATTCATCAATCAATGGACACTTGGGCTGTTTCCATAATTTGGCTATTGGAGATAATGCTGCTATGAACACTGGGGTGCATGTATCCCTTTGAATTAGTATTTTTGTATTCTTTGGGTAAATACCTAGAAGTGGGATTGCTGGAACATACGGTAGCTCTACTTTTAACTTTCTGAGGAACCTCCATACTGTTCTCCAGAGTGGCTGCACCAGTCTGCATTCCCACCAACGGTGCACGAGGGCTCCCTTCTCTCCACATCCTCACCAACACCTGTTGTTTCTAAAATCAAAACATTTTAATGGTGGAAGTTCAGCGCCAAAAAAGGTTGATGGAAAAGCTATCTCTGAAGAGAGACCTTTCTAGTGACCCTCAAAAATCACACCCCATGGGCCAATACCATTGCCCTTTTGATCACAGGGTGGACATTCACCCTGGACAGAGAGAAGGCTGAGTCAGCTGCGTCCAGTCAGAGAGCAGAGAGCAGGCTGCATTTGCTCACTATGCTCAGCAAGCGCCTTGTCTGAGGAGAAAGAACTGTGAGAGCCCCTAGGGAACTGCAGAAGCCCCTGGCAGGAGCCAGCGTGAGCCCGCCTGGGACTGTGGCGTTCCCGCTTGACGCCAGCCCCACCTCTGAGCCTTTTCCTGGGGCCGAGCCTGCAGAGGCCACCTGCAATGGCTCTTGCCACAAAGCGTCCCACTCAGAGTCACACTGTTTTATGTAGTAAGACACAACTATCCGTTCATTTATTCGTCCATCTGTCCATCCATCCTCCACACGGCTGCCGGTGGAGGTCTCAAAATGTCAATAAAATTATATCACCCACCGCTCCACTTAAAACTCCCAAGACACATAAGTGTGTCAAAAGTCACACCTTATACTGTAGACGTGTGCATTTTACTTTATGTAAATGATACCTCCATAAGAATTTTAAAAACAACAAAACAAACCCAAAACCCTTCCATGCTTTTCCACAGCAGCTAGAATAAAATGCAGGCTCCTTCTCGTGGCCAAGGGACCATAATGACATAGGGCTCTGTCCGCTTCTCCGGCCTCATCCCCTCCTTCCCTCCCGCCACATGGGCCTTCTCTCTACACACTGCACACACCAAGCTCCATCCTGCCTTAGCACTCTGGCTCACACGGCACTTCCTGTCTGGACACTCTCCTCCTTTCTATTCTTGTCGCAGCTCCCAGCTCACCTCCTTGGAGGCCTCTCCGGATCCCCGCACCCCCAGCTGTGTACATCCTGCCCTGCTTCCATCCTTCACTCGCATTTCCCACTTCTGTTTTCTTCTCCACAATTACCCCTCTCGTCTCAGAAAATTTTTTTAAGATTTATTTGAGAGTGAGCGCGTGCACACACACATACACACACATACGAGTGGGGGGGTGAGGGGCAGGGGGAGAGGGAGAAGCAGACTCCCCGCTGAGCAGGGAGCCCGATGAGGGACTCGGGACTCGATCCCAGGACCCTGAGATCATGCCCTCAGCCGAAGGCAGACACTTAACCCACTGAGCCACCCAGGCACCCCTCACCTCAGAAATTCTTATGTGCTTCCTTGACTACTATCTGTTTTCTCCCCCTAGAAACTAAGCTCTGCAAGACCAGGAACTTTGTTTCTGTTTATCCCCATACTCCTGGCATCGAGAGGGTGCCTGGCTCTTAAAGGGTAGCTAAACAATATTTGTTGAACAAAGGAATTCATTCAGCCTGTCATTTAAGACATATTTATTGAGTACTGTCCAGGATTTATTTTTAATTCAGTAAGGTCTGTGAATTTGCACAAAGGGTTCTCCCAGAAGCTTAGCTTGCAAGCCCTTCGTCCTGCAACAGGACAAAATTGCTTAGCCCTTTGGTTTTGGACAAAGTAATCTGCCAGCAAGAATGCCAAAGGACAGCCACCCAAAACCTCTCTTCCTCCTCACTGGCCACAGGGCAGGGAGAACCGGCCAAAGTCTCCCTCACCACATTTGGCCTTAGAAAGAAAGAACCGGACAATCTGGGTTTGTAAACAGCTGAAGTGCTCATGAACATTTTTTGGTAAGGACCAGATGAAGCCAAGGTGCACAGTTAGCCAGCTTTAATCCTCCTACATGGAGGTTCTGCCAAGGGCTGAGAAAGAAATGAGAAAAAAACCTAAACTGTCTAGCAAATAATATGCTTAGCTCTCTAAACATGGGGCCTCCTTAGGACGGCAGCTTCCCCTGGGAGCAGGGCAGCTGTGTCATCTCCTGACGATGGTGACCTCAGCAGGGCCGAGGGGGCACTGTCACCGTGCAGGCGCTCCACGGGGCTCTGTTCGATGGAAAGACACATGAATGGCTGATAAACACCCAAGAAAATAGGCAAGCTCAATAAGGTGGGTTTTAAAAATGCAAATCAATAATTACTCTCTGCCAGATTAGCCAAGATGAAAACACTGGGGGAGGATATTAGGAAACAGGGGCTCTGAAGTTGCTGGCGGACAAGTAAATGGGGATGTGTGGGGGAGTAGATTTGTGCTCTTGTCCCCGGAGCCCCCAGTTGAGAGGGGACGTCTGGTTGGTGTCCAGGTAGCCACGGTGAACGGAGACCTCTGGGAGCCGGGGACACGCTGGAGGTGGAACGAACGAGGCCTCCAGCACGCAGAGTCTGAAGGACAGGAGGAGCAGGAGAGCTGCAAATATTCCTAAAGAAGGAGGGCTTGTCAGTGTAACTTCTTCCTCCACACTGACGGAGGCGCCACGCGTAAACGGGCCGTCCTAGGACAGTGTCCCTGGGCCGCTGGGGAGCCTCCAGGTCTGGGGAACTCTGAGACACACCGCACCTGTTCCCGCCCTGTGTCACCCCTGCACTGCTGACCAGTACTCCCTGGCCATAAATTTCAGAATTTCATTTGACCTCACAGAGGATGGAGATGGGTGCGGTTTTTTTACCTATCGACCCACAGATGACTTGGAAAGTTGCAGTGGGTATCTATTATGATTTTAACTATTTATACACCATGACCCAGAAACTCCACTCCTAGGATTTTCTTCTTTAATTGCACTCACACAAATGCCCAAAAATCTGTATAAAAGGGTGTACTGCAGCATTGCTATGAGCGTAGAGGATTTAGAAACCACCTAAATGTCCATCAATGGGGGAAGGGGGTAAATGTAAATTATCATCCAGTGGAAGTCACCATTAAAAAGTGAGGCAGAGGGCGCCTGGGTGGCTCAGTCGGTTAAGCGACTGCCTTCGGCTCAGGTCATGATCCCGGGGTCCCGGGATCGAGTCCCGCATCGGGCTCCCTGCTTGGCGGGGAGCCTGCTTCTCCCTCTGACGCTCTCCCCTCTCATGCTGTTTCTCTCTCGCTCGCTCTCCAATAAATAAATAAATAAAATCTTTAAAAAAAAAAAAAAAGTGAGGCAGAGAGGGTACCCTCGCAATGGGTGGATTTTATGGCATGTACCTTACACCTCAACAAAGCTGTTTAAAAAGTGAGGTGAATCTATCCGCATTGATACGGAAAAATGCCCACTTTAAATGGGGAAAAAAGCAAGTCACCAAAACAAACCTACTTTGATTTTTTTTAATGATACATACAAACAGAAATTTCAAGGCACACACATTAACTGTGACCTATGGTTAGCTCTCTAGAGGATGGAATTATAGGGAACTTTCACTTTCTATGCTATGTATTTCCATAAAGTTTTAGTTGTTTACAAAGAGCATGCATTACTTTTGTAGTTAAAAAAAGGTCTTAAAAATGGTTACTTGGGGGGAAAAAAACTTCTGATGCTAAAAACAATAAATAATTTTAAAAATGACAAAATTACAATTTTGCACATTAGGTAATTAAAAGCCTTCCTAAAACCTAACTCATTAGCAATCTCCTCCTGAGAGAAAAGCTTCCAGCAGGCAGAACTCACTGGAGACAGAAAGCACCTCCACCTCTGCAACCTCATGGCTAATCAAACAGAACAGGACACGGCCCCAGAGCCTGCATCTCTCAGAGGTAACACATGCAGCCCCTGGCCCAGCCCCACCTCGCAGGGTGACCCATAGCTCAGGCAGCCGGAAGCTTGTCTGGGCACTGCTTCCTCTGGTCAGAGGAGACACCCGCCAGCCCCGTCGTGCAGTGATGAGCTACACATTGCAAGACGGATTTTCATCCTTGTGACCCAAGGCTCTGAAGTGATTCCAGCTGCTTAGGGTGATCCAAACTCAGCAGAGAACAGAACATATAATGGGTACAGGGAAGGCTCCTCTTGACATGGTTTTTACACCTGGAACCTGGAAGGAAAGGGTACAGATCCAGCCACACATCCACCCATCAAGAGTTAAACATAGAAGCCAAAGGACTGAACACAAAGTTGCTGACTCACTTAACTGGGTCATTCAACGCCGAGAATTTCACTAGGAGAAAAACCCCAATGCACTACGTTTCATTCAGAAAGATGACCGCACTCGCCCTCTGACCTCCTACAGGCCATATCCTTTAAGTACCATTCCCAGACAGTGGTGAAGGGGCCACCCAGCCACCCACTTCGCTCAGTTGGCAGCCCTTGTGAACACTCTGGGTCCCCAAACGTACCTTGAAGAAAAACAGCCTTGTCTACTACCCACACCCAAAACGCATAACTTATTCAATGGAGTTCCTAGGAGGATGTCTGAGAAAAACCTGATCAGATAAGCCTTCACCGGCGTGCGGAACACTGAAGGCTCTGGGCACTGGACATTAATTGACCCAGCTGCTCGTCATGCCCAGCCTAAGAGGCAGACGGTACCATCCCAACTTTCGGATGAAGAAACTGAATCTCAATGCAGGTAAGGAATTTTCCAAAGTCCAGGACCAGAACCCAGGCCCCACTGCTGATCTTCAACACCCCCCTCCCCATTAAACAGGTTCCAACATCGGTCTCACTGAGCTTGGCCTTTTGGTACAAAAACGTAAAGCTTGTGAACTGCAAAACTCTACATGCAATCCAGACAGCACTATCAAAAGTCAAAAACAACCTCCCAAGGAGAATTAGCTCAGAAAATTTATATACAGATGGACAGACAATTCAAGAACTTTACCCTACACTGAAGGTAGCTAGCGGTGTGTACGTCTACAAAGCATGCGTGGTCCAAAATTCCAAGGCTGGGGGTAAGAAGTCAAGTGTTAACTCAGGTTAATCTTGGGAAGGTTTGGCTGTCAAAGTTCATCAGGACAGGGAAGAGGCCACACTGGCTGAGGCCATCCCAGATCTCCTTTGTCAAGCCCTGCCTCAGGCTGCTGCTGCCACCACTTGGCCTCCCTCAGTACAGATCTGGCTCTTGCGCAACCCTGCTCCTCAGGCCAGCCCAAGCAGTGGGCAGGAGGAAAGCCCTGCATCTCCCAAGAGTGTGCAACCCCCTCCTCCATCACCATATTCCTCCGCCACCTCCCACCAGCCACTGCTCCAGGTTCTGTGCTCCTGGGCTGTCACGGCTAAGTGGCACAGCTGGGAAGGTGGGTTCACAGGAGAGAAGAGTTCCCTTTCTCGTGCCACAGTCTGGAACAAATCCCCTGGGCAAACCAGTGAGCTTCTCTAAGTGTGTCTGGGTGGTGTGGGGAGGAGGCAAAGAAACAGTAGCAGGAGACTGGGCAGTGGTGGCGAAAGAACGAAGGCCCGGGAGGCAGGACACTGAGTTCAACGCCTGACCCAAGACTGGCTGCGAATCCCTCCAGGATTCTTGTCTTGTCTTGTCTTGTCCAGGAGTCTTGCACTAAGTTACCTGTATTTTTCCAATTCTATTAACAGACAGTAGGGTGTGCACTGTTCTACCTCCTCAGGATCACCTGCTATGGAGGTCAGTGAGCCAAAGTGGGCCTCGGCGAGCTTACATCTATTCAGCAGCCCCATGCACTGGGTGAAGCATCTTACCAGCTCACTTAATGCTCGTACGAACCCATTAAGACAGGTAATCACCTCCCTCATTTGGGGCACAAGAAACAATCTCCGAGCATTCACACATCACCTGGGCTGAGGCTGAGGCTGCCCAGTCATCATGTGGCACGGTGGTCTCTGAAAGAACGAGGCATTCACTTGGCAGAAGGCTCTTCATCTGGGACAGGTGGGGGCTTTGCCCTTGAATTTTATTAGTGGAAGTGAATTAATAAGCACCCTCAGCAGAAAAATTAATAGAAGACCAGCTCTTCTCTTGATATCAGAGTCACAAAACTACAGTTAAGACCTTTTCCCTAGCTTCTCAATCCAGGGTAGTTAGCACCCAGAGTCTTCTCTTTTCCAAAAATCCAAGGGGTGTAACCAACCAGAACCTCAGCAGAAGAGAAGCGACAAACTTCATTTCCTTAGCCCCAAAGCCTGGGAGTCAGGGGCCAATGCAGAGGGCAGGTGAGGAAGCCCTCACCCTCCAATAATAAGCTGACCTCAGGGGGCTTGTGACCTTAAGTGCCCAGATCATCAGGCCCGAGGAGCTCGGACATCTGAAGTCCTCCTTGGCGGGCAGGGGCAATCCTACCCACGGTGGTCTGGTGGATGCTTCAGGTGCCTTGGGTTCTGCTCACAGCGATTTCTCCTTTTCTTTACATAAAACAGGTGGACAGGGTGAGAGGAACACCCCAGCAGTGTGTACACCAGTAAAAGAGGAGGAACGACATGAAGGGACCATGGCCCTTAGGACGGGGAGCCCCAGGCTACCCTAGGAAAGGTGGGTCTGAGTCAAATTAGGATTCCTCAACTCCCAGTGCTCACTCTGTCCACCTGCCTGCTAGGACCCCTCCCATTCTCCTCTTGTGAGGGCACTAACCAACTATCGTCCTTCTGTGAGGGCACTAACCAACTATCATCGTGTGGCATGGTGGTCACAAGAGACACTTTCAAAGTTTTCTGCATCCCTTGTCCCATCACGCAGACTGCAGAGTGAGTGGTCACACGGATGAAGGCTAGGTAGGCAACCTGGCTGAAGAGCAAGTCAAAGGGAGGTCTGCCTGCATCTCTCTCCTTGAAGGCACCGAAAACGACAGCTACAGGTACTGAGGGAGAGCTGCCTGCAGAACATCGGTTTTGGAGAGGGGCTTGCTGGGTGCTGTTTTGGGACTGACTCACAACTGTGTCGTCCTTGGTTCCGGCCTTCTTAGAAGCCTAGAATGAACTTAAATGAATCCCAGAAAATCACAATGCCCTGGCCCTGCTATTTACCATTTCAAACAGGCCTGCCTATATCAGCTCTTGATGAGAAAGGTCAGACACAACTCATGAGGCCCTGGAAGAAAAGGAGGCGTAGGGCCCTACCTGTCCTCAGACCCTCCAACACAACAGCACTGCCAGGGAACGTGCTTCCTTTGGGCTTGCTGGTCTACCAAGCTACCTGCAAGAGACTTAATAAGCTTCTTACCACACCCAATGCCATGCAAGAGAAGCCAGAGGCTGTACCACTCACATGGGCCGGCAAGTACAGAACCCAAAGAAAGCAGAGCACTCTGTCAGGAAACGACCAAAACAATCCAACACAAGAATCAGGGGAGAGGTGACCACGCCTACATACAGGCTAGGGGCAAGGGAAGAGCAGGTGGGAGAGGGAGAGATTGAGGCTCTGGGCAGTGAACAAAGACTCTGTACAAAGACTCTACAGAACAAAGCTATATACTAAATACAAGCCAGAACTTTAGCACTTCCTCTCTCTTAGCATTGAACTCCTTGGGCTGCTGGCATCTTTGAAAGAGGGGTGAAGAGGAACATCCCTCAAGTGCATCCTTATAAAAATGATACTAAAAAGACCAAACACGTGTAAAAAGTCACGAATGAGTTCAAGAATGAGTAGGCTCCACTTCAATTATCAGTCCCTGTTTTCCTCCCACATGTAACTCAAAGGCTTATTATACAAATTGGTCTGAAATTTATCTTGTTCAACAATCTAGCGTAGACTGTAGAAACTCTGATTTCCTACTAGTTAAAATACAAGCAGTGAACAATGAGGTTGGCTTGGCAAACAGAATATGACAAACTGCCCCTCTGAGGCCCTTAAGACTAAAGCAGTGGCCAACTCTCACCTTGGAGGAGACGTTCACTGGTGTCTCTGAGCCTGCTTCAACCACCTTTGGGGGCTCAGCCCACTCACCAAGGTGAAATCCATCCAATCAACAAGATCTCACTTGTCTGCCTCTCACGATCAACCCTCTTTGGCCACTCAGCATATAAACCTGGAATCATGAGTTATTGGTTCAAGTGATCTGTCTTCCTAAATAGATCATAGACTCTTGGAGAGCAGCGATCAAGTCTCAACTTTTCTCATACTCCCTTCACTATATTAGTTATGTACCACTATGTAACAGATTGCTCCCCAACTCAGTGGCTGAACATTTATTATCAGCTTAGCTGGGTAGTTCTGGCTCATGGTCTCTTGTAAGGCTGCAAACTTACAAACCATGGGAAGTCTTGACTGGGGCTGGAAGCGCCACTTCTGAGAAGCTTCACGCACATGGCTATTGGCTGGACTCCTCAGCTCATCACTGTGAACGTGGGTCTTTCCAAAGGACCGCCTCAGTATCCTCAAGACATGGCAGCTGGCTTTTCCCAGAGCGATCCAAGTTGCAGTTTTTAGATAACTTAATCTCCAAAGTGACACACCATCACACTTCCGCCATATTCTGTGGTCACACAAACCCTGACGCAACGTGCGAGAGGACTACACAGGGTGTGCGTATCAGGAGTGGGGATCACTGGGGTGTGTCCTGGATGTTGGCTGTCCTGTGCCCTTTTACATTCACAGGAAATTTTTACTGAAGGTGGAACAGATGACCCTTTCCGGGGCGGGGGGCGTGGAACTGAAGCTGTTCCTTTGCTTTTCAATTCCGTCTTAGCCAACACTTGGCTCATGCTCTCTGCTGACCTGGCTGGCTGCCACCCTCCAAGGCAGGGAAAGCGAACAGGGCACTAGAAGCCATCACCAGTGTTTCTGTCCAACCCTACGGGAGCTTTCCCTATTTTACTTCAACAACCAAAAAAGTGTCAGCTAAATTCAGCTTGTCAAACAAGAGGGCATCCTATCAGTGCGGTGAAGTCGGCTGACAAGGGCAGCATGGACCCAAATGATGCCATCCATGGAGGGCTATCAAGAAGGGCCGAGGGCCTGACGCTGGCAGCCCGCTTTGGCAGGGCAGGGCAGGGCAGATGATTCAACAACAGAAAGGAGGCACTGGGATCACACGATTCCCCACGCACGGCCTCTCAGAGCCCAAAGCCACGCTGCTGCACTGCTGCTCATTAGTGGTGAAAGTATTTTTAAAGTTAGGAAAGCAACTCCATTTCTCCCCAACTTATGCAATTCCTACCACCAGACATAACCCCTGAGATTAGAACTACAGTAGACAAAATTTGTAAAAAGGGCCCAGGAGCTGAGTTGGTAAGGCAGTACGTAAGGACTGGAGCCACCTGCTTTGGGTAAAGAGGGATCAAAATGCTTTCATCCATTTTTTTTTTTTTTTTCCTGCCTTCATTTATAAAAGCTCTTTCTCCCTGGATACAGAATCCTGGGTTAACAGGTTTTACTTTGCACTCTAAAGATGTTGTTCCATTGTCTTCTGGCTTGAATAATCTGACGAAAAGTCTCTATCGGTTCTTATGATTATTTCTTTGTATGTAATGTCTTTTTCCCTCTAGATACTTCCGCAATTTTCTTTTTATCATTGTTTTTCGGCAATTTGATTATGCTGTGGCTTAGTGTCATTTATTCTGTGTTCATGTGCTTGGGGATTATGAGGCTTCTTGGATCTGTGTGTTTATAGTTTTCATCAGCTTTGGAAAATGTTCAGCTATTAGTCTTCAAATATTTTTTTCTGCCCTTTCTCCTGCCTTGGACTTCTGATACTTTCCCATGGGTCACTGGGGCTGTTTGCTATTTGTCTTTCTTCTGTGTTTCATTCTTAGTTCATTTATATTGACTCACTTTTCTCCTGATTATAGATCATAATTTTCTACTTCTTCACCTGTAATTTTTGATTAGAGGCCATACATTATGACTGCTACACTGCGAAACATTTGGCTTTTGTTGTCTTCCTTTAATGAGTACTGAAGTTTGCTGGGGTGAGCAGTTAAGTCTGTGAAAACAGTTCGATTGTTCTGAGGCTTCCCCCCCTCTCTCTTAAATCAATTCTGAGGTATAATTTACATACCAAAATGCACCCATGTTAAACATAGTTCAAGAGTTTCGAGAAATGTGTACGCTGATGTGACCCTCCCTACCACCAATATACTAATTTCCATCACCCCCAAAACTATCTCCTGTTCCTTTGCAGTTGGCCTCACACCTACCACACCAAGGCAACCTGCTTTCTTCACTATAGATTCCCTGTTTCCAGAATTTCATATAACTGGAGTCGCATAGTAAGAATATACTCTCTCAGGAAAGAATGTCCAATGGAACAAAGACAGTCTCTTCAACAAATGGTGTTGGGAAAATTGGATAGCCACATGCAGAAGAATGAAACTGGACCATTTCCTTACACCACACACAAAAATAGACTCCAAATGGTTGAAAGACCTC
>NC_138369.1:17878410-17941967 GCF_054177405.1 Leptonychotes weddellii
AGATGGACTCTGAAAAACAAACTGAGGGTTCTAGAGGGGAGGGGGGTGGGAGGATGGGTTGGCCTGGTGGTGGGTATTGAGGAGGGCACGTTCTGCATGGAGCACTGGGTGTTGTGCACGAACAATGAATCATGGAACACTTCATCTAGAACTAATGATGTAATGTATGGGGATTAACATAAGAATAAAAAAAAAATAAGCAACATTCTTTCAACAAACAAACAAACAAACAAAAGAATATACTCTCTCAAGCTGGATTCTTTTGCTCAGCATGTTCATCCATGTTGTGGCATGTATCACTAGTTCATTCCTTTTTGTGGCCGACATGTATTCCCTCATACAGAGATACCACAATTTGTTTATCCATTCATGTGTTGATGAACATTTGGATTGTTTCCAGTTTGGGTCAATTATGAATAAAGTTGCTATGAATATTTATGTACAAGTTCTTTTATAGCCCTGTTTTCTTTTCTCTTAAGTAAATGTCTAGGGGTGACACTGCTGGGTTGGATGGTAGGTCTAATTTTCTTTCTTTCTTTTTTTTTTTTTTTTTAAGATTTCATTTTTAAGGGCGCCTGGGTGACTCAGTCGGCTGAGCGTCTGCCTTCGGCTCAGGTCATGATCCCAGGGTCCTGGGATCGAGCCCCTCAGCAGGCTCCCTGCTCAGTGGGGAGCCTGCTTCTCCCTCTGCCTCTGCTCCTCCCCACCCTCCTGCTCCTGTGCTCTCTCTCTCAAATAAGTAAATAAATCTTTTTAAAAATTTTTCATTTTTAAGTAATCTCTATACCTAACATGGGGCTCAAACTTACAACCCTGAGATCAAGTGATCAAGTGTCGCCTGCTCCACCGACTGAGCCCGCCAGGTGCCCCAGGTGTAATTTTCTTTATGAGAAACTTCCAGTTTTGTGAAATGGTTGTATCATTTTATATTTCTGCTGTCAATATGTCAGAGTTCCAAAGTTCGTATCTCTTTAACTTTTGGTACTGTCAGTCTTTTTAATTGCAGCCATCCTGTGGGTACACAGTGGTATCACTGTTTAACGTGCATGTCCCTGATCACTAATGATCAGCGTCTCATGTGTTTACTGGCCATCTGTATATCTTCTTTAGAGAAATGTCTATTCTGATCCTTTGCCTGTTACTAAATTACACTGACTTTTGACTGAGTTGTTAGAAGTCTTTACCTATACTGGATACAAGTCCTTTGTCAGATATTTCTTTCCCAGTCCGTGGCTTACCTTTTCGTTTCCCTTACAGTATGTTTTGAAGGTCAGAAATGCTTAATTTAGATGGAAGTCCAACTTTTTTTTTTCTCAAGATTTTATTTTTTTATTTATTTCAGGGCGGGGGGGGGGGAGCATGAACAGGGGGAGTGGCAGAGGGAGAAGCAGGCTCCCCGCCCGATGCAGGACTCGATCCCAGGCTCCTAGGATCATGACCTGAGCTAAAGGCAGATGCTAAACCGATTGAGCCACCCAGGCACCCCTCTTTTCTTTTCTTTCTTTCTTTTTTTTGGTAACAGTTTAAATTTTTTGTGTCCTAAGAAATCTCTGCCTATCCCAAGGTCACAAAGATTTTCTCCTTTGTCTCCTAGAAGTGCTACAATTTTCACTTCTACATCCAGATCTGTGCTGTAGTTCTGCTCAGTTTTATGGTATCAGGTTTGTTTTCAAGCTCTGTGCCCTTTGCGCCAGGGTAGGCAGTGAAGTTTGAGAGCAGCTTTCTCAGATAAGAAGGATCTTCAGAGGTGCCTACCAAATGCCCCTGGCGTTCAACAAGGTCTCACATCCAACTGGACAGATCGTCTCCCAGCCCTAGAAGCAGTTCAGCTTCCAGCTTCCCAGCAGCTGTTCTTGGCTTTGCCCCGTTTCCCCCCATGCACGCACGGACTCATGTGCAGAAAGAGACTTGAGGAGACCCCTGAGCAAATGTCTAGAGCTTTTCCTCCACGGAGCTCCTTTTTCTCCATATTGTCCCTGGAAATTCCAACTGCTTTGGCTTCCTCAGCTCTGTCTCCTCAACCTGGCAAGGCTGAGGGGCTCTGCTTGGGTTCCTCCTCACTGCTCTGAGAACTGGAAATTGCCTCCAGCAGAAAGTTGCAGAGGAGACCACAGGGCTTACCTTATTCTTTCCCATCCCTCAGGGACCATTATCCTGAGCCGCCTGTTGCCCAATGTCTGCAAACAGTTGTTTCGTAGGTTTTCTGGTTGCTTATAGAAGAAGGGCAAGTTCTATACTGCTAACTCCTTCACTGGCGAAAGTCTCTTCGTCCACTTTTGTACAGGCTCAAATGTTACATTTATCTACACGGGACAGAGTCCTCTGACTTCAACAAGCCCTGGATTCCAATCTCAGAAGGAAAGCCTTTGGCTTTTTCCTGGTGCATCTACCATGGCTACACAAATTGTTGCAATGATGCTCTCAGTGAAAAACCAAGCAGGTGGGAGACAATGCAACCAGATGGCGTTAAGCAGTCCATGTGCAGAGGCGACAGGAAGCCCACTGAGGTTAGAGAAGCAGTGTCCCTATGTCATGAACTATACGTGAACCCTGCACACGGCAGGCAGGCGGAGCAGTGGGAAGCCCAGGTACTGGAGTGAGACCCCCCGGGTTGAATCCCAGTATTCCACTTAGAGGCTGCCACAACCTGAGACGGTTCACTCAACCTCTCCGTGCTTCAGTTTCCGCAGGTATACAATATGATAACAGGAGTACCCGCTTCAGGTGGCTAACGTGAGAAATAAATGAGTTAACGTACGTAAGGCGCTTACAGGGCTTGACACATAATAAGCACTACGCAGCGTGACTCAGTATTGTCTCCAGATCAAACACGGGCCAAAGCACCTTTAGCCAAAATGCCTCAGAGCCAGTGGCTCTGACCTCCCAACCCAGGGGAGGCTTTATAAGACGACTGAAAACAGATCCTACGCTTACACAGTCTCAACATACCCCCCCACAAGTTACTCACTACAAAGGGGGACATGCTGACTTCACAGTGGAGAGACCTGCAGGAGCTGCCTTCCCGCAGTCGTCAAGAGAACTTGGCCGGGGGGCGCCTGGGTGGCTCAGTCGTTAAGCGTCTGCCTTCGGCTCAGGTCATGATCCCAGGGTCCTGGGATCGAGCCCCACGTCTGGCTCCCTGCTCCGCGGGGGGCCTACTCCTCCCTCTCCCACTCCCCCTGCTTGTGTTCCCTCTCTCGCTGTGTCTCTCTCTGTCAAATAAATAAAATCTTTAAAAAAAAAAGAGAGAGAACTTGGCCGGGACTGGGGGAAACCCGCATCAGGTGCCAGAGGGTCCGGCGCACCGAGGAGGTCACAACATCACTTACGCAGCATCCCTGCCAAAAACACGTAACCTGAGTGTAGTTATGAAGAACCATCAGACGAACCCCGGCTGGGATATTCTACAAAACCACTGGCCTGTACTCTTCAAAAGTGTCGAGGCCAAGAAAGACAAAGAAAGGCTGAGGAACTATTTATTCCAAGACCAACTTCCAGGTGGGGAACACCCAGCACTGTGCCAGCACCAGCCTGGCCAGTAAGCCAGACCTGGCCCAGGGAGTGGCAGGGGTCATACCTGGACAATACGGACCGTCTGTCCTGCAGCTTAACAGTATGGGCTAAGGTCACTAGGGGAGGCTTCTTGGAAGCCAGGGAGGATGTGGCTAGGTGGGAGGGAAGGAGAAAAGCATTCAGTGGAAAGAGAGATGTGGGTAAGGGGAAGAGGCAGGAACGGGTTTGGCAGGTGCGGGGGCTGGGAGAAGAGCGGCCCTGGGGCACGCTGTGACATCCAGTGTCCCATAACATGGCAGTTCTCGGCCCAGGCTACAAGGCAGACCCTGGGGGCTACGTTGTCTGCAGCACAGAAAGAGTTCAGAAAGGGAGGGCAGGTCCAGGAGCCTGGCCGTCCTGCAAGACGCCAGGACACCGCCTTAGTTCAAGGCAAAGAAGGACAGGGCTGCCGGCAGCTGTGGTACTGTGGGGACAGAGGAGCTCCTTGGCATGGTTCCATGGCTGACCAGGTAGGAACACCTTCAGACTGCAACCCGCCCGTCACAACCTCTCCTCAGCCTTGTGCCTCACATTACCGCAGACCAAAATTCAGCCGGAGCCATGTCCACACTGGCCCAACCTGAAAGCCTCCATTTTTGGGGGGGGGAACGAGATCACTAGAACACAGCTCCCACCCGACTGGGTGGGAGATCGTCCCATCCACAGCAGTGGCCCTTGAACGACAGTGGTCCATAGCAAGACCACAGTGTGTTTGTTGGTTATTTCCCTGAAGACTTTTTTACCTATCTGGGGTATTAGTAAGTTATTTACTTTAACTCGTTGAAAACGACAAATCCGTATATAATCTGCTCAGTGATCTGAGGGGCAATCTAACATTCTTCTTAACTCTCCTTTCATAAGGCAATTTTTTTTTTTTTTTGCCAGCAATTGATCAGATTTCTGACAGAAATCTGGGGATAGAATTATAAACCAGGGTTCTTTTTTTTTTTAAGATTTTATTTATTTATCTGACAGAGACAGACACAGAGAGAGAAGGAACACAAGCAGGGGGGTGGGACAGGGAGAAGCAGGCTTCCCGCTGAGTGGGGAGCCCGATGTGGGACTCCATCCCAGGACCCTGGGATCATGACCTGAGCCGAAGGCAGACGCTTAACAACTGAGCCACCTAGGTGCCCCGCAAACCAGGGTTCTTGACAGAGAAAACACATTCATGCAGGCCTCCTCCACTGTGTCTGCAGGACCCCAGCACCCGCCCCTCGTCATTAGCCTCTCTTTCCCAGACTTCTGGACCCCAGCTCCCTGCAGGGCTCAGACTGAGGGTGGGAGCAGGGGTGGAAATCTTCAATTCTTTAATCTCCAAGTCTGCTGCGTCGGACCGACCAGCAAATATTTTGGGCACAAACTCACCACCCAAATAGAAAACCTGCTCTCGCGTTCTGACGCCGCCTTGGCCCAGATGCTCACACAGCCCTCGGGTCTGGGCAAGAGAGGCGGTGTGCCCCACTCCTGCAGGATGGCGTCTCCGGCTTGTCCTGTCACTGGGGTGATGCCAGTGCTCACCTCTCTACATCACTGTCCATGTTATTAAGTGAAAATGTCTTCTAAGAAAACGGAAAAGCCCATAAGGAACACTGATGAGCTTAAGAGGTTAGAGGAGGGGCGCCTAGGGGCTCAGTCGATTAAGCGTCTACCTTCCGCTCAGGTCATGATCTCAGGGTCCTGGCATCGAGCCCCGTGTCGGGCTCCCTGCTCAGCCTGCTTCTCCCTCTCCCCCTGCTCCCTTCTCTCTCTGCTCTTGCTCTCTCTCAATAAATAAAATCTTTAAAAAATTTTTTTAAATTAAAAAAATAAGAGGCTAGAGGAGCCCAGGGACTAGAACAAAAGCTGGGGGGACAGGGAAGAAAAGCATTCTGAGAAAGGTGAACATATAAAACAATATAAGGTTGGTTCTGCTTATGTCCCGAGCTACTGTGCATACAACTGTGTCCATGAAAGAGAAAACTAAAGACAAAGTGTGAAAGCTCTTGACACCGACCACTGATTGGGGATAGGAAAAGCCACAGACACTCAACACCAAGTCTTTCAAAGAAATTTTAGAGCCAACAAAAAACACAACAGTTGAGTGCCCCAGCGAGCAGAGTGACCCTACCTCCCCTACCCCTGTGTGCCACCCCAGGGCCCCCACACGAAAGCACGCCCCAGGTAAGGCCCAGCCTCACACACAGCAGCTCGAGAGGGGCCTGATGGCGGCACAACATGCCCTTTAGGATGAGGAGGACACTCTAAATCAAAGGAAACGTGGGAGGACCTGTCATTTGCTAAGATGGATCGCAGTAACTCAAGTTAGAAGTCTTTTCATCATAGTCACAAAGGTGGTTTCAGTGGTTGACAATCCTGCTGGGGTAGGTACAGGATTTCTAGAATGTGCTCACACCTGGCCTTCTCATAGGAGATGTTCTTTAGCGGAGCCCCAGCCCACCAAAGCCTGGGACCGTGCTCACAGATCAGGCCTCGGCCGGCCCGGCAGCTGTCCAGAATCGAGACTGGAAGCACTGGTGTGCAATGTGAAGGGCTGCCAGTGAAAGCTAGTCCACAATAACAAGCTGCTTCCTTTACTAGCTAGTAGCCATGTCTCTGGAGCTGGACAGCCGGTTCCTCAGGGGGACCCCATGAGATCTAAAAGGGACGTGATAAAGCTGCTTCCAAGGAAATGTTCGCAGAGAAACAGTCCAAATGGAGCACAAAGTAAAGGCAGAACCTGACTTGTCACCCAATAATTTAACTCACCCTCCCTTTTAAGTGCAAGCTATAGGAAAAGAGGCCCGCAACTGAACGGGAAGGCTGTCTAGAAGCCTCCTTTCTTGGGAGCCTCTGTCCCATGCTCTCCAGACCCCAGGACGATGGCCCTGCTCACAACCTCCTCTGGACCTTGGCTCTTACCATTCCCCGTGTCCCCTTTCCATCGCCCCTTTCCCTGGTGCTGTGCTTGAGGAGGGATTCCCCATGGATGCTTCCCCGGCCACAGGCAGAACCCCTCCTCCTTCCCCTCCACGACCGCCTGCGCACTGTCCAGGCCACAGCCTGCTCCATCCAAGAGCCCCTGGGGGACGGGGTGCGGGTCTCGGCAGTCCCCTGTCGAGGCAGCACCCAGGCCCTTAACAAGCCCCGCAGGGCACTGTTCTCATCCTTCAGGGGCCACAAACTGACCGAATCTGTTCTCTAGGGCTCCCCTGAGAGTTCACTTAGTGACCCCCAAACTGAATAAATGCAGTTCTCAACAGGGACAACTCTGCGCTCCACCCATCCCGCCCCCCTAGGTCACACAGGGCAGCGTGTGGAGACATCTTTATCTGTCTCAGCCTGAGGGAGGGAGGTACATCTGGAACCCAGTGGGGAGAGGCCAGGGACCCTGCTAAACACCCGACAATGCACAGGACAGCCCCCGCAGCAAAGACTTATCTGGCCCCAAATGCCAACAGTGCCAAGTTGAAACAGCCTGGGTGAGATGGAAAACTTCCCAGTAGTGGAGCAGTCTGAGAGGCTCACAGACCACTTCTACTCATCAGTGAGGAAAAAGGGAACTTCAGGGTTCTCCCCAACTCAAGGTTATAAACTACACTCTTTGCAGCACCAAGGAAACAAACTGAGAAAACCAGCAGGTAACCTGAAACCACTGAGAGCCGTGGAGGGCCCTCCTCACCAGCTACTGAACCGACTCAGCTATACTCAGCTATACTCCCTCCCCGGTGCTCCAGGAGGCTCAGCCCCTGGGGAAGGACGGTCATCCTCAGGCAGCCAGGGAGAAGCTGCACAAAGGCCTGGGCTGGGACAGCAAACCCCGGATGGAACTCATACATGCACAAAATGACTGCCAAGTCATTTCAAATGTCTACTTTCATGTTATCAAGAGCCATAAAACAGTCTGAAGTTCCAGGTAACACTTTGGACATTAAAAAGTATTATTAAGAAAGAAAATCAGAGTGGTTTAAACAGGAAAAAATGAGGTGACGTAGCGAGGGGTTAGGGTCCTCAGAGTACACCTGTGTGGAAAGGGGCTCAAGGAAGGCAGGCAGGGGTAGGGGAAGTGGTTAAGAGAGTCTGGAGTCTGCTGGGCCTGGCTTACATTTCAGCTCTACACCTACTAACCAGGACGGTGTTCGCTGTCCTTGTTCCTTCCGGGGTGCCTGGGAAGTACATCAAGGGCCAGGCCTAGGAGCCAGCACGATGGGGACTCAGTACAGAGCAAGCTTCAGGAAAGACAGCGGCTCTAGGGCCCAGTGCCACCACCTGCCGTCACAGGACCTGGGGCAGGGCCTCGGATGCAGGTTAATCACCTGTAACCAGGCTGCCCTCTCAAGGCCCATGAGACACTTTGTAGGTGAAAACAGAGGTCAGGGTTAGGTGAAGAAAGGAGAGCATTTACCTCTACTAAAGCCATCTGCTTTGGCTACATGCTAATTTGGAATTCACCAGCAAGGAGCTGGTTGTGTTCAAGTTGTCTACTATTATGCAGTCTATGAAGAGGGCGAAAGGTAAAGATGTCGTGCAAACAAGATAGCAAGGGAAATGTTTAACCTAATTCAGAAAACAAGTTACTCAAGCACTTGTGAAACGCTCTTCAATGGGACTCTCAAATGCAAATACTGTAACAACAATGAGGATGACTTCACACCCCCCACGCCCCCTGCAGAGGGCCTAACACGTGCCTGGTACTGAACCAGCTTCCTTATGTTCTTCCTAATCCCCATAGGCCCAGATAAATTATTATTTCCATCTTACTGGGGAGCAAACGGAACTGTCGGGAAATATAGGTAGGCTGCTCAAGAGCACAGTGAGGCAGAAGCAGAAATGGAAGCCAGGTCAGATTGGTTCCAGAGCCAGGGATCCTGCTATTTTTAACCACCTGTAAAATTCCTTCAAAGAGACTTCATCTTCATGCAAATATTATACTAATTGCAAAGGATTTTAAACAGATCATTAAAGCAGTGGAGGCTGGATAGGCCCCTACAGGGCAACACTTGACAGAGGTATTTAAAAGGCTAAAAAATGCATTTCATTAAGTTATTCTACAACCCAGACTGTCCTCTAATTCAGACAACTCCCTCTTGCCCTGATTTTACTCCAAATTAATTAAGTTTTACTATAAATAGAGATCACCATTATGAATACATGCTACCAGATAAATTAGTGTTTAGAAACCCTGAGAACTCTCTTAAAAATAAAGATTTCTAACCAGCTGCCACACTAATGTTGGCCATCCTCTTTTCCCCTGTGGGCACAATACCAGCCTGGGACCGAAAAAGGGATCTTCCTCAGCCATGGCTGGCACTCCGGAGGGAGCAAAGGAAACCGACATTTATTGAGTGTTGGGTGCCGGGCCCTGAGACGGGGCTTCTCTCCTGAGCTCCAGCTCCCAGTGCAGCAGCCACCACTGTGTCCCGTTGTGACCACTGAGGGAAAAGTTACTGGGGAACAGGATATTCCCCCGATCTCAAAGGATCACCACCACCGAGATAATTTATTCATTGCAAAGGGGAAAAGGTACCTTTACAAGGGAGAGATCCAGAGACCTCACCCCTCCACCAAGTAGTCGACCTTATTATTACTGATAGCAGGGCTGCCCGAGGCCACGAGCTTCCTGGTACGCAGGAGGATGAAGCACACAGCACTGCCTACGGAGTGTTCTTGCTGTAAAAAAGGTTACCTGAGTCTAAAACCTCCTCCAGATCAAACTCAGGGAACACAGGGGCCTGTGAAACAGCTCACACACCACCACAAGGAAACGCCCCAGACAACTCCAGAACACGGGATGCGGTCCGTGACAATTGGCCAGCACTCTTCAAAACGGCAATGTCATTAAAAAAAAAAAAAAAAGTGTGCGCAAGTGAATGTAGGGGGAGATTGTTCTACAGTAAAAGTGACTTCAAAACACAACTAGTGCAACGTGTGGCCCTTTACTGACTCACAGTTTATTTAAAGACCCCAGCTCTGAGAGACTTGGGACATGTGGGCAGTGTGGGTACGGACGGGCTGTCAGGTCACACAGTGGAGGTGTACATTTTCTCAGGCATGATCATGAGACTGTGATTATGAGGAAGACTGTCCTCCTTCTCAGGAGATGCGACAGGAAGTTTTGAGGGGTGAAGTGTGATCCTGGCTGCAACGTATCTTCAAATGGCTTGGCCAAAAAAAAAAAAAAAGAAAAAAGAAAAGAAACAGAAAAGGTATAAAGAGATAAAGCAAATATGGCAAAATACGAACAACTTCTGAATCTAGGGGGAGGGCTGATACTGTATTATCACTGGATTACTTCTCATCTTTCCTGGATGTTTGACATTTTGTAAGGTAAAGACTGGGATACAGTGAGGAGAGGGGACCCCAGGAAGGGTGGTCCCGCAGGTGTGTGCGTACACAACACATAGGGAGGCCGGTTCACCATGTGAGAAAACCAGCGACTCCTGTATGAGATTGAGATTTCAAAGCTGGGCAGACCGGTGTGTGATGTTCCTCTGGGTCTCAGGAAAACTCTCATTTTTCAACGCCAGCAATGTTTTTGTAAAACATCAACCTGAGAGTCAACACTCCCAAATGCCAACACACACTCTGGCTGACCCCAACCTCTGGCTGACAGCTGGGCCACAGCCCTGCAGTGGAACAGTGTGCCGGGCTCCAGGCTGGCTCAGCTCTGTTCTGCTGTGACTCTGGTCTGAGCAACTTCATCAAGTCACAGACTAGAGATAAAGCCACCAGAACAAGAACGGTTTAGCAGGCAGGTCGACAAGCCCCCTTGCTGCATTTCTTTCTACTCAGACACCAATGCTTCTCAGTGACATCCCAGAGAACCCAGACTGGAAAGTCCCTTTATAAGCTTGCCTCTGAGTGTGTTCAGCTCTCCTCTCATACAGAGGGTAGCTTAGGTGGAGCCTCTGGAAAGCTCACCACTTACAGAGGTGTGAGACATGCTAACATGTCTTAGCTGACACTGAGACATGCCTGTGGGTGCTGGCTGGTAAGAGTCTGTGTGTTTATGCAGCCTGAAGAAAGGTGACATACATCACCTGGCATTCTTAACTCTCGACCGTCTGGGCTGAGACCATCTGAAAACCCCCATACAGAGCCAAGCACCAGGATGAGAAATTCTTGCGAGAATCAAAATCCTCCTACACACACACACACACACACACACACACACACACACACCCCATATGTGAAGTCTTCCTCCAGGACAAAATCCTCTAGGTAAAAAAACACAACCACCTGTAAATGGAAAAAGTGATTTTTCTGGGTAGAAAAAGAAACATAAAGACAGCAGTCTGAAGATTCACTGAATTCAGGGATGTGAAGTGATGAAAAATGCCTCAGACTGTCTGGCAGAGAAGGGGGTGCAGCCAATGAACAGAGCTGGTCTGACAGGAAAATGGAACAGTAGCTGCCTGCAGAACTGGGGAGCTGTTGGAGAAGAGAGCCAATGAGCCCATGGTCCAGGGGGACAAAAGCACCCGGGAGGGAACAGACTGTGACCCCAAAGAGGTTAACTTAAATTGCTCAGGAGAGACGACTGCTATTTAAAATATGCTCGACAAAGAAAAGTGGAACTGATGAAGGATGGAGTGGCCTGATCTTAACACACCGAGACCTCCCTCAAGGCGGCAAGGTGGACACCCGTCACGGGAGCCTGCCCTCTTGCCAGCAGCTCTGCCTGACTGGGAAACCGACGCTGTGTCTGGGAAGACAAAGCCTGGGCAAACCAAACTGCTCACAGATGCACTTCTTTGAGAGGACCTCCACCCACTTCCCTCGTGACCAGCAAAGTCACTGCAAAACGTGATGCAGCCCCTGAAAGATTCCCTCCTCATCCCAGCAGTACCAAAGGGGAAAGCCCCACAGTTCTCAGAACAGAACCGACAAGTTGAAGAGATAAGCAAGGGCAGACAGTTCTCAGCCTTCCACCCCTTCTCCCCGTCACTCCTCCTTATCACTGTCCCAGGAACCAATGCCCATCTCCACACACAACCTTCACGTCTAGACTTACAGTGAGCAAAAGGCCGCTCTGTAGTCTGGTCTTTGCAAACAGAAAGCACCCACCGCAGTGGGGTTTGCACATGTGCTCACACTGAAGATTAAGCAAAGTGAGCATGTCCCTGAAGACTCCAGGGCCAGCGCCGTCACTCTGAACACAGGCAACCTGGCACATTTCTCAGCAGCGAGCGACTCTGCCCTGTCATAATCACATTTCCCACGGGCGCCTGGGTGGTTCAGTCGTTAAGCATCTGCCTTCCGCTCAGGTCATGATCCCAGGGTCCTGGGATCGAGCCCCGAATCGGGCTCCCTGCTCCTCTGGAAGCTTGCTTCTCCCTCTCCCACTCCCCCTGCTTGTGTTCCCTTTCTCTCTGTCAAAAAAATAAATAAAAATCTTTAAAAAAAAATAATAAACATCACATTTCCCACCCTGAACCATGAGTATCAAGCCCTCAGGAATAAATTGGGCCATCAGCAGCAATCAAATCCAAGGAAATAGCCAGGGCGAGGCTAGGAAATCATAAGTTAGGGAACAAAATGTAGTCCCTGTAGTTCCTTCAGAGAGAAAGGAAGACCAGCTGGAGGAGACAGAAGTGGGAGGGGAGAGGAGACCCACACACAGTGTCTTGAAAACACACACATACAGTTCATGCACCCAAGTCAGCAGCTGATTTGGGCTAAGGAGTCACAAATTATTACCGTGGGAACAAGTGGGTATTTGTTCAGCTGGGAAAATAGCAAGGCAAGTAGGGACTAAAAAGGAAAGAAAAAGTGGCAAACATACACGGTCAGGCACTTGGGGTAAGATTTATCCAGGCCAGGCAACCAGAAGAAGTGTCATCCAAAACAGCCTGAATGAAGCCTGGGAGAATTCACTCAAATAAGCCCCCGTGTTATGACAAGCAAAGCTGTAACTCCAGCAACTGCACCCTAGATGACAAATGCACACAGCTGCAGGATCCATCCCCAGTGCGAAGGAGCATACTTTCCGCAGAAACTTACCACTCTGCCCATGTGAGCACGGTAGGGAAGTTTTGAGAACCTGTCATTCTGGAATTAAGGCCTCTGTAGAGATCTTTATAACCCTTCCTTCCTCCAGAATGCAATCACAGGGGCACTCCTAGGCCCACAGCCAACTGAAGCCTCCTGTTACTGTAATCGAGGGAAGGATGTGCACCAACAAAACAACACAACTCCAGATGCACAGCACACCTGACAAACAGGGTGGAACTTCTAGTTTTCCAGAGGCGCCATCTGGGGCTTTCTTCTCCATCAGGAACCTCTCAAGAAAGGGCCCCCAGGGACTTAGCACAAGGATTCTGCGACCTCCCTAGACCCTCTGAGCCGCCTCCTCCACTATGCCACTAGGTTGCCTGAGTCTCATGGAAATAAAGGAAACTTTAAATAAAAGTAATAGAGTGGGTTGGGCAGGGGGACCAGCCAGGGGAGGCTTGAGATGCAACTTAATTAGGAAAGGTTGGGACAGAGATCGAACAGGTGGACCTGTTCAGGAAGGAAGGAGGGGAATGAGAAGTGGGGAAGAAAGCAGTCTGAGTGGGTCCTGCTCCAACCAAAACAGAAAATAAAGCTGGGGGAAGGGGGCGGGGGGAGGCGAGGCAGGAGGAAGTGGTACTGGGAACGCAATGCATGGCCTTACAATCCAGGTATTGCAAAGTAGCGGGATTTAAAAGCCAACGAGAGACAGCAAATCTTTGCGGAGTGAAGGTGCAGGGAAAAGCCCAGCATCAGACTGGGGATTTAGGGATGCGGGTTCAAAGTGCGAAGGGGAGGCTAGGAAGAGATTCTATGAGGGGGCACAAAGGATTATTCCAGCTGGGGGTTCATGGCCCCAGGCTGGAAAGTGGAGTAGCCTTCATTCGCGATGACAAGGTAGCAGGGGGGCGAGTTTTAGCCAGTTATCTCGGGAGAGAGGCGTGTGCGGGCTGTAGCAGAGGAGAAGGGGTGACCCCTGGCTAAAAGCTGTCGCGATAAGGCCAGAGACTCAGGACCCTGGGTCGGGGGAGGGAGCTCCCGCTAGTCTGGGAATGCCCAGCCTGCGCTCGCGGGCAGAAGGCAACCCCGCCAAAGGGCCCGGGGCCCCAGGCCTTAACTCTTCGGGCAGGAGGGTCCCCGAGGCGGGGCTGGGCCTGCGGTGGTCCCACAGGGCCTCAGGAGGGGCGGGGGCCCGGGACTCACGCATCAACGTGCTGAAGGCCACGACGCCGAGCAACCCCTGCAGGAAGATGCCGAAACTGTGCATAAGCGCGCCGCTCTCGCAGCGGCCCGCCCCGGACGCGACGGTGGAGGGCGGCCCGCCCGGGAGCCCGCGGCTCGCGTTCCCGGCGGGGCCCTGCATGGCGGGCCTGGCGGAGGGGCGCCAGGCGCCGCGGCCAGCCCGCCCGCCCGGCCTCGCTGCCTGCGGCGGCCCGCGCCGCCGAGCTCCGGGCCGGGAGTCCAAGCCAGGAGCCGGTACCTCCGCCCCGCGGCCCACTCGCCGCCGCGCGTAACCCGACGTCTGAGACCGCAGCGCCTGATTGGCTTGGCCGGGCGTGGGGGCGGGCCTCGGCCCCTCCAGCTCTTCCCACCCCCCCATGGGCGGGACTCCGGCCGGGCGTGGGGGCGGGGTCGGGCGTCCAGGCCACAGGTAGAGCGGAACAGGTGAGCGCGGCTGTACGGGTGGGAGTGAGCCCAAGGACCCCGGGCTCCAGGTCGGGAAGGCAGGAGCCGGGACCATCTGCGACTAAATTTTCTTCCTTTCCAAGATGAAGCGCTCATACCCTGCAGAATTTATTAAAAATACTCCTGGATTCCACCCTCAGGTTTTGATTCAGTAGTTCCGAGACAGGGCGGAATAGTGTGCATTTCCAGCTAGCAGCCTAGATTATTCCGAAGGAGGCCGTGAGGAAAACAATCCAAGACTCTGCACACCGGCATATTCCTTCCAATCCAGACGTTTGGCGTCCTTCTGCTTTCCTTGTTAGTACGAATATTGTGACCAAAAGCTTATCCTCGATTCGTCAATCAGGCCCGAGTCGACCTTTTTTCTTCCCTAAACATTATGTAAATGGTCATTTTAATCCAATCGCTGTCCTTTAGAAATATACGAGGTTTATACCGAAAACATGGGAACATGTCCCCATCTTGTTCGTCTTGAACATGCTTCATAAAGCCAAATTGTTGGTAACTGCCAGAATCTCTAAGGTCCCCCTCCACACATGCATGTTTACTCCCACCTTAATCCTCTGACTCCTTGGAACCAGCTCCCTACCTCTACCAGGGCCTCTAGTCCCTGTTTTCCCATCTACCTTCCCAGCCCCGCTCTGGCTTTTCTCCAGACACTTCTTGTTGGTGCTCTCCAGTCCCTAGCCTTCTTGCTGCATCCACTTAATGACCATGTACACATGGTATTACTCCAGTAGACACTGGGCTACATTTGAGGAACAAGAAAAACTGTATTAGGGAAATTTTCCCTAAAAGATAGCCACCTTGGTGCTCGCTTCGGCAGCACATATACTAAAAGATAGCCACCTCAGAATTCCAATGGGCTAAATGCTTACAAAAGCTTTCTTGGTTGACAGGAATATTAACCTGATTATGCAGAGAACAAAAATGCTATTGGCTCCTTAGAGCCTTCTCTTACAATGCACTTCACACCTCCTGTGTCTTAAATGGCATTCTAGCTGCATGTACCACTGTTCCCTTTTCCCTGCTGAATGGTAACTATTCGTGCTTGAGGCCCGCCTGACCTCCCTCTCCCCAGCCGGCTTCCACATGACCTTGTGTATACTGCTCCACTAGAACTTTTCTGACTGCTCCGTTAGGTGGCTGTACACGTCTCTCTCTTCACAGCTGAGTGTGAGCCTTCTCAGGGTGGGAACTGGCTTTTATTCATCCTTGAATCCAACATAGTGCCTGGCACAGAGAACATGGCAACACTTTTTTAAATTAAACTGAATTTTAATTTATAAAATTTAAAACTCTCCACAAGTATTAACCATGGGAAAATACAGAAAATCAGGTTAAGAAAATAAATAGGTCAGGGAAAATTGTGTTACTGTCTTTAAATCTAAGAAGGTCTCTTATGGGGATGCTCAACAGTTATAGTCCGTGTTCGGAGGGAAACAAATGAGAGGATGTGTACTTAAAGCAGAAGAGATTGTGGGCTGGGCATAAGGAGACTGTTAATTGCTTGAAGATATAGGCAGCTTAAGGAAAGTTGCACATAGAGCTGAAGAATGAAGTTTTTGACAAAGCACTGCTCTGCACATCCAGATGTGGAGGGATCCTTAAGGCCCGTTGCTGCTGTACCAAAGCAAATGTAGACAAATGAGAAGCATTCTTCTGAGATCATGGGCAGATTCCCCAATGCCAGGAGCAAGGTCCCTGTGGGGAAATTCTGCTCTTCCTACCTTTCCTGAACTGCAATTTTAAAGTACCCAAATCCAGAGGGTAAAGATCGGACGACAGGAGAAGGGGGGAGAATTCTGGAAAGGTACATTTTATTGAAGTAGGAAGGAACTTTCTCCTCCTTTCAGAGATGATTCTGAGGCCCCACTGGAAAGAGTTTTGAAGGATTTACTCAGGCCAAGATGTCTTCTTTGCTGTCAAATGAAGTTAAACATAGCTTAAGACCTGTTTTAATTCTCTTACAACCACTTAAAACTGTCATAATATACCACAAGTTCTTATACACTCTTATTTACAAAAAAACCCCACGCAAAATATTCATCCAAAATAGTTATTTTTTAATCCCTTGAAGTTATACCCATCAAACTTGATGGTAGTTATTTTAATAGGTATTCTTGTGCATATTTCTCCTTAATTATACTTTATCCTCAACGCATAACTTTTAAAATTGAGAAAAACAGCAAGCAGGAAGGATACAATGCAATATGCATTTCATTTTGTTCCAAACAAGCAGCTTAAAAAAAAAAAAAAAAAAGGATAGCATAAACAAAGTGCATCGGTTCCAACAATTCAGTATCAGAAAGAGGCCCAAGGACAGTGCTGGAACCAGCCAGAAGTCCCACCCTAGCAGGCCTCTGATTGTCTTTAGAGAATATTCAACCAAAAAAAGGATGAAAGGAAGAGGAAAAGAAATGAGCACTTTAAAATCTCAAAAGAAGCATTCCAACTACACTTCCCTAGAGCCTTCTTGCAAAAGGATATAAGGAACTGTCAGTTTTAACTTTGTCTAACCTTTGTACGGGCCCTTCAGGCATCTGCTTTGTGACTTGATTTACCCCCAAAGCCTACCCTCATCCTTCCAGCACTATTTGCCCACCTCCATTCTGCCAAGTCAGGCATGCAGTTAGGTTAACTAAACCGCGTAGAAACCCCTCAGGACTGAGTTTCCACACATCCTGAGTACAGGCACCCCCATTAGCAATGGTGGCATCATCTCACTAGGCAGTATCATCCTTTGTCCCCAAAAATAGATCAGGGTCCACACTTGACTGCTGGTGTTGAGGACTTGTCCACCAAGGCTGTAGGTTGTTTCTCTTTTAAAACAGTCCTTTGTGATAGGCCATAGCACCAGGACAAACCCAAATGGTGTGGTAAGTCAGAAAAGACATAAGGGGAGGGAGTTTTAGGCCTGTTTCTCCATTCCCCCTCTCCTGGTTTTGCTGGTTCTTGTGAAAAATCTAAGAGTTCTGAAACACCAGAAGCAAGAAAACCTCCAATGCATTTACTGCCCACCACCTTCTTTACCTTCACCCTGGCAGGCTGCCCTCAGAAACAAGGCTACCCTGTGGTCTGGGGCAAGTATGAGGAAACCCCAAGTGAGAAGGTTTAGAACCAGAACCATGGATTGGGCTCTGAGTTTAGAACTCTTCTGCAAAAACTCCAAGTCCATAGGTGGCTTGCTTGGACAGATTCAAATTTCCAAAGTATGTACATTCTCACACAAGGGGTGAGAATCATCAAAATTCACTAACAGAACATTGTAAAGTGAATCAAGTCATGGAAGAGTTACAACTGCATGAAAGGGACTGACTTCTTTTTGGCTTCACAGGGGACTTTGTTCTACAGAGTTTCTGAGATAGCATCATGACCGTGACACATGATTATTTTCAGTGGACCCAGGACCAAAGACATTCACATTTTAAAAGGGGGTCCCTCGTTCCCACCGAGATTTATACTTCACTTGTTAGTGATGTCTTCTCCTTCATCTTCCTAAGGCCAAATGATAACACAGAACACTTCTGAACTCTCACACACACATTCCATCCCTAGTATACAGGATCAGTGCCCAAACCCAGTACGTGTTTCCACTGTCGAGACTAAGCTCCTAACATCTCTCTCAGAGCTTCTGTGGGCATCAATCAAATCAGTGAACGGGGTCTTCAATATAAGTCTTTGGTGATAGGTGTCAAGTAAATATAAGTGTGTGTGAGTTTTCCCAAAGTTCCCATCTAGGTAATTCTTACCTACTGTTAACGATTTCCTAATGTTCTGTGTGTCCCCCAGAAATACTTTTTGGCTTGCCAGAGGGGAATGGTTCTGAGTCCTGCCATAGCTGAGGCCTCCTAAAGCTTTTAATCTGTATTCAGATACCACATTAGTGACGGAATTAATAAAAGAGAGTGAGTAAAATATATTCAAGTCCTCAGGAAGCTTTGGTCCAAGGCCTTCTCTCTCACAGAATAATTTTACTTCCAGGAGAAGAGGCATATAAAGGCCAAGCTCTGAGCTGGTTTTCCATGTCTGCCTCTATCATAATTCAAAAAATATTTACCAAGAAGCCCATCTCTTCCGGAGGTTGCTAAGTATCCTTCCCTGACCTCATGCATCTACAACATACATGCTGGGAGTCACCTACTTCGCCAAAGAAAGGCAGATATAGGTAAAGCCCCAGTAATGCATCCCCTGCGTTAGATACCTCAACTCTCCAACTGAGAAGGATGAGGGCAGTTTACAAACGAAAATAGCATAGTTTCCAGAAGCCCACAAAATACAGTCAAAATGTCACAGCAAATCTTCATGTACAATAAAAGGTTTCCCTAACATACTAACATAGGCTAAGAGTGGTCGGTCAACTTCAAGGTCCAGGAGGCTTATATAGTCCATTCACCTGTTTCCAAGTTTGTCAATTCAGGATCAAAAAATGGATCATGGAAAACTTCCTGACCTCAGGCAGCTGTGGGGCCAGCTGAAGGTGAAATTCAGACAAATGCAGCCCCTCACAATGTATCTCTCTTAAGAGGGTATCAACCTTTAAAAAACAAAGTTCATGTATCCATGTGTAATATATAAACATTTTACCCCAACATGGTGAGTTATTATCAGGTTTAAAATCTGTTTCAGAATCAGAGGAATTAGACTGTCACTGTTGTCCAGCCAAGCCCCAGCAGCTTTATGAGGGAAATAGAGCCTAAATTGTATACTTCAAAAAAAAAAAAAAAGCCCTATGCCAAATTCCCAAACAATTACCTTCTCTTATTTAATACCTGGGAGTGGGGGGTGGGGGTATATAATTATTTAATGCAGTTGCCTGAGAAACTGTATCTCACCATGAGAATGCAAGAACTATTAAGGGAAACCCAACTTAGAGTTGGCTTCTCTCTAAGAGAAAGCTGAGCTTGAATAATCACGGTACACAGAGGAGCCAGCTGAGCCCTGACTATATCCAGATCCAAGACTACTCAGGGCCATGAGTTTCACCTTTCCAGGGGCTCTGCCCCCTTTACCTATGTATGGTTTTGGAGAAGGCGAAAGAGAGACAACTTAACGTATTCACTGTTGCACTTGGTCAATTCTCTTTCATAGGAAGTAAATCTCATTTCCCTAAATAAAACAAACATTGATCTTCTTCAAGGAACTCCCTTTGCCTCAGTGCCTTAACTGCTGAGGTCTCAGGAACTTTAATTGTGTAAGTTACGCACCCCCTGCCCCAAGACCATGTACTTAACACTAATTGTTCCCAAGCATCTTATATATGCTTCTCTTCCATAGGCATAGAATGACATTTTTAAAAACTGGATCTCTGAGTAAGTTGAAACATATTAACTTTTACTTAAATGAAGCTTCTTTCCAGGTCTATCTGGTGGTTACCTAAGCAAAGAATTGATGCTTTAATATATGGTTTGGTTGGAGGGCTTGAATTAAGGTGGTTCATAAATAATCCAGTGAAGAAAGGGTGCAGACTACAGAATGTCTGCCAAGGTCCATAAACTGTTGGGAGCAGGAGAGGGTTCTGAAGAAAAGGGAAAAATCAATAGTTTAAATTTGTAGTATTATATTTGTATAGATGTTTAGAATTCACCAAGTTTGTAGTTTTAAAACATTTTAAAATCTTGAAGATGAGTGATTAAGTTATAAATTTGGAGGTAACTAGGATAATTAAAAAAAAAAAACCAACCCCAAAACACTCAGCAATGCAAACCATTTAAAGGAAGCAATCTATGTGTGCACCTTTCCTCATTCCTCCCGGCTGGAACAGCACAGCAAATGCTATTATTCTATAGTTGCTAGCAGTGCAATCCTAAATGAAAATTTCCCTGTAGTTTCATGTCAGCTTGAACTGGGCCAAAAGAAACACCTAAAAGAAAACCAAGTTGTTGAGCCGTTGAGTGGGAATTCTCAGCCTGTAGATTACATTCAATTTAAAGGTTTCACTAAGAGGACATGTAAATGTGACTTGGCAAAGAGGTTTCCAGAATCCTTAACCACCTCTCAATCTTTATGCGGCCACTGAGGACATGAGGACACACTGTTACAGAAACTCCATGCTCTGCATCACCCCCCAAAATGTTTTCTCTGTTGTGCTTCTACACTCTCTGCCTGGAGACACCGAGAAAGAAAGGGAAATGGGTTTTCCTGTGGGTCCAAGGAATACCTACTGATTTTCACCCAAAGTGAGGACTCTCGAAATGAAACAGACAGCTATAGAGGAAAGTAAACATAAAATAAGAGCCACTGAAGTCCCCCTGAGGACTGATGGGGAGAGAGCAACTCAACAGAAATACCCACAATCTTTGAGAGACCACCTAACAGGGAGCCCACACTGGGTCCAGGCAGGAAACCATGTAGCAGGGTTCTCAGATCAGGCCAGGAACTGGTATAAGTGCTCACATGGTATTTTTAAGAGAGCAAACAGTGTTTTGTTTTGTTTTTTCTCCAGCTTCTATCATAGTTTTAGTGTTCATGTAGCTTAAAAACGGCATCATACAAAAAAACCTTATACATGGCTGTAAGCTCAATCATCAACAGAGGTAGTAAACAAAGGAACTCCTAAGAATAGATTTTAAAATGGATCAAAGTGTGACTGTACATTCAAAACCCTAGAGCCACGTCATCATCCCCGAAATGAACTGTTTTAATTTAAAAAAGCTTAAAAACACAATGACAATGGAGCACTGATGTGCCTTAGGCACAGTCCCAAATCAGTGCTGACTTAAAGCTATGTCCTCTCTTTCCAAGAAAGAGAAAGCAGAGAACAGAGTTCAATCTACAATGGGAAGGAACAGAACCAAAAGAAAACAACCATAAGGGTGCTTTCCAGCAGCCTACATTATTCTTCGTTTTCAGGCCACACCACTGGAAATGCTGCTGCTTCTTACGTGAGTCTTTTCTTCACAACTCTTCTTTTTTTTTAAAACTGCAATCTGCTGACCAAGAGATGTCCACATTTCCACTGGCAGGAGAGCCACTTCTGTGCAGTTTTTGCTTCCTCAGTGTGGGTCCTCCTTCCCTGAAAGTGCAAAGAGAGCAAGCCGACCCCTGCAGGGCCCGGAGCCCCAGGGCTGACTCAGCTCCGCGCGTAGAGCAGTGAGAAGGATTTGCTGCATTTGTGCTTCGAAGACACAGCGCACTTCGGTTGTCCTTCTCAGTTGGCAAACTGCTCATAGAAAGCAAACTTGATCCTTTCTATGTGGTGGCAGAGTTTGATGGCAGGGCCCAATTTTAAGTCCATGCACTCCTGAACAGTGGGAAGGGTAAGGAGCAACAGGGCCTGCCCGTCAATTTCCTGTTAAAGCATAAAATACGCATTATCTCTGATGTGCACATGGACGGCAGCTCAATCAAGACAGCCCCCGTTCCCTTTGGCTGGGGTCAAAATCAGAGTCCCTGCACTTTCCTTTCCTTACTTTCCCCCTTAACATAAGCATCACACAGTTTCTTCCAAGTACCCCTGGCAGTCCTCCATGCTAATGAATCTTCAGAATTAAGGATAAACTCTTACCAAGGATAAGAATCCATTCTACAGTTTCTGCTCTGCAGAAATTCAATAAACAAACTAGCTTTGTAAGTGGCTACTAAATGTACCAAAGGAAACATCTTTTTAGAGGATGCTCTCTAAATCTGAAAGAAAATATTAACTATAAACTTCAACGTTTTCCTACTCTGTAACATTCATAAAAGCCTGATGAGCTCGTCAAAGATGTTCAGTTTAGAATCTCCCCAATTATCAAAAAAAAATTAGTTTATTTGTTTAAGGTCACAGACTATTTGTTTCAGAAAACTTGCCTTAAAACTGATCGCCACTTTAGAGCCTAACATATTATAGATGTTAATTATTCTTAAAAACAAGCAAATCATTACTTTGGAAAAGAAGAGCACAATTAAGAACTGCATGCTTGATTTTAAGCCATTTAAATATTTGAGGGATAGAAACAAAGTCTTGAGAAAAATGGCAACACAATGATCGTTCGCTTCAAATGTGGGGAAGTCGGAATCACGACCTCTTACAATCCTCTTTCTATGACTCCTAAAAGGGGAACTACATTTCTTTTCTTTTGGATAGATATAGTTTTCCTCAGACTTGTAAATAAATCGCTATTACACCCATAGTCCTTTGCTAAAGAGACAAATTACTAAAACTCACAGGTCTCTACAATTACCTGGTCTAGAAATATCCTCGCTAACGGAGCACAGTCGGTGGATCTGATGAACCGGACAACGTCCGCCACACTCCACTTGAGGGGGTTACTGTCCAGATGGAGCCTCTCAGCGACTTCAATCCTGATTTCCTTCATTGCCCGCAACAAAGCAAACCAAATAGTGTCAGAGCTATTTTATTCTAAAAAAGTCTCTCTATATAAATTCATAACCCTTTGAGGCAGGATTTAAAGGGGTTTTAGGGCATGATTTCTCCCAGCAAAGATGGCCAAGGTCCACATACACTAGGTACTCAGGAAATGGTTGTCTTTTATAATAAGAAATATCAATGGGGAAGAATTTATCTCAAAGTTCCAGCACAAATAATTTGGACAATTTAACAGAGAAAAATGGTTTTTAAAAAGTTTCCTATTTGTTCCCTGGTCTATTTCAACTTGCTGTCTGGTAGGGTATGCAGTGAATGGGATGCTACTTCGGAAGAAAAGAAGGCTTACCTAAATCATCAGAAGAAATCATTTACTGCTTCAGTTCAGGCGATATATTTAAAACACAACCCAGTTTTAAAACAGTGACTTAACTGCCACTCTTACAGTGTGTACGTTATGTAATACACATATATGTATATATTAAATATACCAAACAAAATAGCTTCACCAGAATCAAAAGGATAACTTATTTCTACAGAACCATCTATCAAAAATATCAAAAAAGCAGTTTTCCCTAAACCGACAGGTTACAGCTAAAAAAAAAAAAAAGTTTTAAAAAATAAATAAAATAAATTAAAAAAAGTTTCATTTCTAGTTTAACTCAAAGTAAGCAGCTACTCAGAGAGACCTTCTTTCCGATAGGTAGTTGATCTCCAAATAATCCTTGCAATGCAAGTAAATCACTGAATTTGGAATTCTTTTAAGAGAGACCTGGGAAATTCAACTGAAGCCTGTACTGAAATAAATGGAATGCTCACATCACTAACAATCAGATTTTAGAGGGGCACCTGGGTGGCTCAGTCATTAAGCGTCTGCCTTTGGCTCAGGTCATGATCCCAGAGTCCTGGTACTGAGTCCCACATCGGGCTCCCTGCTCGGCGGGGAGCCTGCTTCTCCCTCTCCCACTCCCCCTGCTTGTGTTCCCTCTCTCGCTGTCTCTCTGTCAAATAAATAAAATCTTTAAAAAAATCAGATTTTAGAGGGAAATTCTAGAGAGAGAAATAAAAGGCACTGTATTTTAAAAATGGGTACCTTTGGTGAAGGAGGTTTATTCTCATCATCAGAAAACGAAAAAGTGCGAAGCTCTCTTTTTCTCCGTTGTCTGTCTGGAGGCAGCGATGTAGAGATCTCACTTTGGGTGGGAGAGGAAGAGCACGACTTTTTCTCTGACATTTCTGACTCTTCCTGTAGCTCGTCCTGTTGCTCAGATGTACTGCCCTCACTCAGGGAATCGTCATCCCCTTCATCTGGGTCATCCTCATCTTCACCCCCACTTCCCTAGAGGAAACAGAGAGAAAAGTCTCATTGAAATTCACGACAAATCAGCTCCTGGGCCACAAACCACCTTCTGCTGGGCCGGGATCTGACTTAGAAAGGCCCGCAGGTCGCCCTTCTGTGTCTCTGCTGGACGGCAGGGATCTCCTGGCTTCCAGACAGGACAGGTACATCACAGACCTCGTACCTGGGGCGAGCCTGCTGGAGTGTTATCAACAGATGCCGAGGAGCGTTTCTTCTTATGGACAAAGACATTTTTCCGCCTCTTCCTCCTCTTACTGGCTTTTTTCAGGGCACATGCTAAGTTGCTATGCCCACCAGGTGGCCTCCCAATTCTTTTATTTTTCTTCTTTCCATAATAGTGTGCTAAATGTGAAGGACAAAGAAAAATGAAGTAGCTTCACGATTTTTGTACACCTCACACCACAAGAGATTCTACTATCACAGCAGAAAACAGGTACACTGTATTTGATTAACGTTTAAATTCTGTATCAGGGAATACTCTTAACTGTCCAGATCTTAAATGTACAGTATAATTAGTACTGACAAATGCATAAGCCTGAATAACCTTCCCTCTATCAAGATATAGAACATCTCCATCAACCTAGAAAGTTCCCAGGGTCCCTTCCCAGTCAGTCCCCCTCATCAGAAGCAACCATATTCCAACTTCCATCGGTACAGATTAGTTTTGCCTCATCTATGGAACAAGATGCTTCTTGGACAAGGTTTCTTTCACTCAGCATGTTTTTGAGTTTCACCTATGTTGCTGTGTGTATGAATACTTCATTCCCTTCTACTGATGAACAGCATTTCATTGTACAGAACATACTAGTTTAACTATTCTCCTGTTGACAGGCACCTGGGCTGTTCCCAGGTTTTGGCTGTTACTATTTGGCAATGAACGTTCTTTTTTTTTTTTTTTCCATCCAACAAGAAGCCATAACTTTATTAATGATAGAAACAGTACAAATTTCAAACCAAGCTGCAGTTATTCTTTTGAAACACCAAAAAAAGTCCTCGTTTTCAGATGGTTACATTGTTAATTCCATAATAGCATTTACGGTATCATTACTGTTGTTCTTCAGGGCTCGGACTGCCTTTGCTCTTGACACATTAGCTTGTGACGTGACCGATTCTATGTCCTTAACCTCTACACCGGTTTCATCAACCTCTTCCTCTTCACTCTCCTCTTGTACAGTTGGAGTCTGTGTGTTTTCTTGAATGTTTGAGACAGCTTCACCTTGAACTCTGAATTTCTCAGCAGCTGCTAGTTGTGCCTGCTGAGCTAAATCCTCGATCTTGGCTTCCCCAAAAACTATGTAGGTATCTGAAGCTGGGCTCTCGTAGACATCTGGTTTTGTGATGACAAAGAGGATATTCTTAGACTTCCTGGTAGTGACTCTTATAACCCCTGTAGGCTTCCGTGCCTTCTTTTCACTCCGGCTGTTTTGCTTTACTGACTGGTTCTTCATCGATTCCAGCGGCTGCTGCCAGCTGGGACTGTTGTGTGGCTGCCTGTGTGGAATCCTGTTCCTCAAGCTCTGGTTCTGAGTCATCACTGTCAGATTCTGTTCCAGACCGTGTCCCAGCCTGGGGCTGTGGCAACTCCTGCTCTGGAGCAGGGACGGTTTCTGTGGCTTCACCAGGCCTTTTGTGAGGGGAACGCGGAACCAAGATGGCGGCAGAAAGAGAGCGAGCGAAAGCGTGACCCACGCCTGTTGCAGAAGGAAGCCTCGACAATGAACATTCTTGTCCAAGGCTTTTAGTGGGCATATTTTCATTTTCCTCGGGTAAATACCTAGGGATGGAAGTGCTGGATCATACGGTAGATGTAGATTAACTTTTAAAGAAACTGTCAAAGAATTTCCCTAAAGGGTTGCATAACTTGACACTCCAACCAGCAATGTGTAAGAGATCTAGTTGTCTACACCTTTGCCAACTTGTGGGACTGTCCATCTTTTTCATTTTAGCCAATTTAGTGGATATGTAGTAATTTCTCATTATAGTTTAGATTTGCATTTCCCTGATGACTAATGATATTGAGCACATTTTCATGTGCTTAATGGCCATGTATGTTATCTTTTTTGTGAAGTGCCTATTCAAGTCTTTTATTCATTTTTAAAATGGTTTTCTCTTTCTACGTCTTTTTTATTGAGATATAATTCACAATATAAAATCCATCATTTTAAATTGTACATATCCAGTGATTTTTAGTGTATTCAGTATGTTTGCAATTACCACTATCTAATTCCAGAACATTTTCTCTTTTTATTTTTAAATTTTTAAAAATTGAGGTAAAAGTCACATAACATACAATTAACCATTTTCAAATGTACAGTTCAGTGGTATTTAGCATATTCACAATGTCATACAACTATCAGCTTTCTCTAGCTTCCAAGTTTTTCTTATTATGGAGTTGTGGGAGTATTTACTACGTCCTGGAGAGATTCTCTGAGCAGAAGTTTTTAATTTTGGTGATTTTTTTCCTTTATGTTAGTGCATTCTGTTTCCTAAGAAATCTTTGCTTATCCCTAGATCTTGATGATACCCTTCTTGTTTTCTTCTAGGAGCTTTACAGTTTTAGCTTTTACCTTAGGCCTATGATATACCTTGAATTAATTTTAATATATAGTGAGGTAGGAACCAAGGAGTTTTGCTTTTGTTTTTTTTTTAATTTGGAAAACGAATTGTACCAGTGCCATTTGTTGAAAGAACTTCCTTTCCCTGTTAAGTTTTTCATCTTTGCTGAAAATCATTTAATCACATCAATTTGGGTCTATTTCTGGCCCCTCTGTTCTGTCCCATCACTCTGTGTGACTATTTAATCCACCCCACTACTAATTACTCTACCTTTATGGTAAAACTCAAAGGCAGACACAGTAAGTTCTCCAACTTTATTCTTTTTCAGGATTCTTTTGGCTATTCTAGATCCTGTACATTTTCATATAAATTTTAGAATACAAAGACAATTCTAAAAATGAACCATATATATTCTAGCTCTAAATATATATCCTAGTTATATATTTACATAAAAACAAAATATAATGTAATTTTTTTGCAAAAAAAAAGGATTCTACAGGATATAAATCTATTTGGTAACACTCAAATTACTAACTGGGAAAAATCACAAACACTCTCTCCTAAAGTCTAGGCTTATATCATTTAGAAAAATAAATTTAGACAAAAAGCTAATAAAGTCTGCATATCCTCCATAGGCTCAAAGTGATATACATGTATGTAGAGTATATTTCACTTAGCTATTAATACTTGCAATTTGCTAAACTAAGTGCTGAATATGACCCTATAAGCTAACACCAATCCCTGCCTTTAAGGAGTTTACCATCCAACAAATATAAACAGAAACTACAAGGTTAGACTCTTCTATGATTTTGAGATTCAAACACTAATTAGCAAGCTCATTGTGCTAAATGACCTCAGATCAGCAGCATCAACAGTGTCTGGGGGCTTGTTGGAAAAGCAGACACATTTAGACCCCAGATACCCACAGACCTGATGAATCAGAACTTTCATTTTAACAAGCTCCTCAGCTGATCTGCATGCATGATAAAGTTTAAGATACACAGGATTAGAGATCCCTAAAAGAAATCTTCAAATTTAACAAGGTAAAATCTTCCTCTCTATTAATTCTCCCAAGTGACATCAGGGCTTGTAAAATTTAAGGGAAGGTAGGATCAGAATTTTGTCTTTGGGCAACAATGCCTTGACAAGGCTCCGAACTGGAAATTTCATCTATGACGTAAGTGTGCGTGCGCACACGCAATTTCACATATAAGAAGCTAAGCGGTGAGAGGGATGAGGTGTTGCTGTGACAGTTCTGAGTGAGGCCTGAACTACCCCTTCCCTACTACTGATGCCTCCCCACCACAGCGGCTTCTTTGCTGCTCCTTGCAGACACAAAGCGAGCTCCTGCTCCTGCCTGGGCTCTTGCTGCCCCCCGTCCATAACACTCTCACCCTGATGTCCGCACAGCTGGCTCTCTCGCGTCCTTCAGTTTGTTACCTGGCAGGAAGACTTCCCTAACCACCTCTGAACAGCAATCCCACCTCCTAGCCTTCCTTACTCCCCTCCTTTGCTTGCTTATCTTGCCTCACTTTTCTCCATAGTACCTGTCTCTACTTGTTCACTTATTATCTGTCTCCCACACTACAATGTTTATTACACGTAATGTGTAATTTACATTTACATTTACAATGAGCACAGGGATTTGTTTTCCTTTACTGTAGCACCCCAGTGCTGGAACTCTGGTGGCACACAGAGGACACATACTAAGTCCTTGCAGACTGTATGAATGGATCACATATCCCATCAGATATAAATGGCTAATGTATATACATACTATATGTGAAAGTTAGCAAATGGGCCTGTGGGCCAAATCTGGCCCATGGCCTGTTCTGGTACTGCCCTCAAGCTAAAAAGGGCTATTACATCTTTAAAAGTGTTCCTTAAACTCTGAAAAACAAACGGAGGGTTCTAGAGGGGAGGGGGGTGGGAGGATGGGTTAGCCTGGTGATGGGTATTGAGGAGGGCACGTTCTGCATGGAGCACTGGGTGTTATACGCAAACAATGAATCATGGAACACTTCATCTAAAACTAATGATGTAATGTATGGGGATTAACATAAGAATAAAAAAAAATAAAAAGTGTTCCTTAAATGTGAAAATAAAACAAAACAGAGAAGAATATGCAGCAGAGATCATATGACCAACAGCCTAAAATATTCATTATCTGGTCCTTTTTCAAAAACAGTTTGTACACCTGTGTTATAGGTGAATGTCTGCAAAATAAAAACTTTTCAAGATACAAATGGTGGCCAGTTGTCACAGTTAACAAATTTGAAAAACCGGACTCACTGTATTTGGTCTTTGTAAGCACAGAGCAGTTCTCCGAGCACTTGTCCAGAACCATCCTCGGGCCAAAGAGATTAGGACAGCACTCCAGTTTGATGCAGGTTTGCCGGCAGAACTCAGTGACGCGATCTGCTGTCTTCACTACCTCAACAGTAGCCCGGTAACTCTTTCCTTTGTATCTGCCGTGGAAGATGCCAGAGACCAAGTTTACTGGGCTAGTGATTACCCAGAGAAAATCAAGTGCATTCACAGACCTGAAAAATATCTTTGCTTCTCAGGATAGTCTATGTCCCTTATATAAGGTTTGAGGATTCTAAAAATAATGAGTTTATGCATATTGTACTTAAATCAAACTTACCACCTAAGCTATGACAAATGAAGGTTGAGGTTTTTATATTAGCAAATGAGGCTCTTGCTTTCTGGTTCCTCAGTTTAAGGTTTCCAAATAGGAACTTCTACACTAACTACTGAAAGAAAAGTGACTTGCACTAAGGCTTTCCTTTACCCTTGGGCAGTGATCCTCAGAGTGTGGTCATGGACCAGGTTCACCTGCCAACGGTCACATTGACAGGGTCAGAAAACAAGAGTAAGTGTTTATAAACTTTAACAGTAATTTGCAAAGGTAATTTTATGGCTCTTAAATCTAAAAACAAATTATTCTTGTGTTTTATGTCTTGTAATTTTCCTGTTTCTTATAATTCATTTTTACCATATTTTATAAAAGTACTGGCCCATAACAGGATGGAAACTTGCAAAAGAAAACGAATCTGGTCCTTCACCACAAACAGCTGAGGAAGAACTGACCGAGAGGACATAACTATTCTAACATGATACATGGAAGAATGGGCTCTGTGGCCTGTTAAAGACAGGTAAGAATAAAGGGCAGAGGAGGTTACTTACTTGGCTTTCAGGACCTCCCCACATCCATGCCACACGGAGTCTTTGTCCAGTTGCAGCTCCCGAAGGACACGACTGGGTTTATAGGCTGCATTGATAAGTAAAGTGAGGACCTGCGCTCCATTTTTAAAGCAGAAATATGGGTTGGGAATGAGAAAAGCAGACTATTAAAATCTTGTTATCCCCCAGAATGTCATTTAGGAGATTAATTCTAGTCATATTCATTAAGAAATACTAACAAAATAATAATATTCAAGATACGACGGCTGACCAAAGTGGCAACTAAGACAACAATCAGACCCTCTCAGACATTCAAAACACTATGGTCAGGAAGAAATAGGCACCATGAATTAAAAATTACTCTGGCAAATGCTTCTAAATCCTTCGCCAGTCCTGGTAGACACAGAAGCTCGGCCTCCCCAGACCCTGCCTTGCCACCCCATGGGCTGAAAGCCCCAGCAGTCCTTACATCTGGTATGCACAGAGCATGGCAGCTGGGCAAGCCTGGCAGGTGTGCGGCTTTAACATGGCCCCCCGGGAGTGCCACGCAGCCTCTGACTCCTCGACCATGCTCCCACTCATCCCTGCACCATGCTCAGGCAGCCTCTGACAAAAGCCCTTTCTATACGAGCAGAGGTGAGTGAGCATGCTATGTGAAGAAATGCCTAAGTGAACATTCCCGAAGGAGCAAAAGTAATGATGTGTCTGGTTCATTGAACAATACAGGAGAAAAGTGAGTCATTTCTGATCAAACCTAGGATTGTCACATGTATGGCATGCAGATCCTTGTACGGATGAGTCCATGAGACTGCTGTGAAACTTCCAAGTTCTTTTGCCCTGGGCAAGAACCTTACCTCTCTAAGGACCAGAACACAGTTCCCAGGTCCTACACATTGAGGCAGCTCAGCGATTCTTCCTTTGTTAAGATATGGCCCTGAGAAGCAACGGTGGTTGAAATATATCTTTGGACAGCAATATTTTCCATTAATCATAACTGGGAAACGAAGAGAAACAAATATTCAGAACAGTCATTTTCCACTCCGTGTTTCCGAAGTTGGGTTACTAGGGGGTGGGGGGGTGGCAAGCATATCCACCATTATATAAAGTTATAAATTATATATTTTTTTAAAGATTTTATTTATTTGACAGAGAGAGATACAGCGAAAGAGGAAACACAAGCAGGGGAAGTGGGAGAGGGAGAAGCAGACTCCCCGCTGAGCAGGGAGCCTGATGTGGGACTCGATCCCAGGACCCCAGGACCATGACCCGAGCCGAAGGCAGATGCCTAACGACTGAGCCACCCAGGTGCCCATAAATTACATATTTTGAAACTTAACACGTTGCCTGAGAGTGCCCCTGAAATACCTTAGACTTACAACAACTCTATTACAGAGCTCATCACTCTGCCCACATCAAACAACAGCCTGAATTACATGTAGACTGACTTCAGGGTTAATATGACACTGTTTCAGAGTCTCACACTTCCATCAATAAAGGAAGTAAAGGATTGACTTTAAGAACCCATGATGATGGGGCGCCTTGGGTGGCTCAGTTGGTTGAGCACTGGGCTCATGATTTTGGCTCAGGTCATGATCTCAGGGTCGCTCCACATTCAGCGCAGAGTCTGCTTGAGATTCCCTCTGCCCCTCCCCCAGCCAGCACACATGCTCTCTCTCTCTCAAATAAATAAAACCTTTAAAAAGAAAACAACTCTTAAAAAATGAATTAAAAAAAAAAACTCATGAGGATTCTTTTTTTTTTTTAAGAGATAGAGAGCACGTGTGCATGTATGCAAGCAGGGGGAGGAGCAGAGGAAGAGGGAGAGAGAATCTTAAGCAGACTCTCCATTCAGCGACGAGCCCCATATGGGGCTTGATCTCATGACCCTGAGATCATGATCTGAGCCAAAATCAAGAGTCAGACGCTTAACCAACTGAGTGCCCAGGCTCCCCATGAGAACCCATGATGATTCTTGAAAGTCAACTATTCAGTAATCTATTCTGGAATATTTCTAGGCAGTGATGATGAACATTTTCCAGAACTACAGTTTGTCCCCTTAAAACCACCAAACTAGCATGTCAGCAGTGCTCTATGAGGTAGGCATCCTCCCACGCCTGGGATTCCTCCGAAGGCTGAAAGTATGCTATGAACACATCTCTAAGTTCTGTAAGTACTGTGGGGTGTTACGTGGGCATAGAGACCCCTCTATTTTCCTGTGTGAATGCTATACTTCAATATAATGTTTTTTTATTCCCTCATCGAAGTTGGCAATTCCACTAATAAATATACAAAATTCAAAGACACTAAAGCAGAGAGAAGCCCTGCTGATGGACACTGTTTTGGGAAAGGGAATGTGTGCACTGCCCACTGCTGATAGGATCCTGAAGCACAGAATGTTCACTCTGGAACTAAGAACGCAGTCTCAGCACAGAGGTCAGCATGTGGGCGCCCACTTCTCCATCTGAACTCTGCCACCTAGATCCCCCTCTTCAGGATTCAGGCCCGTATGCTCCCCCCTGCTGGCAGTATGGGCAGCTTATGGCTCTCAGCTGGATGTTATCCTGGAATTAGCCTCAGCCTACCCTCTCACTAGGAGAGAGACACCTTGCCCAAGGCCCCACCCTTTGTGAGTAGACAGGGAGCCGCAGCCCACTTCTAATAACTGACCAAAAGGGAGTACAAAGGTGTGGCCACTACGCCTCAACTAGGGATGACTCTGAGTGGCCACACCAGCTTAAAGGCTCCCTTGTGGGCTGGAAGAAACTTCTGTTACAAACAGCACTGCAACTCAACTTCTCCCTCTGCCCAATCCTGCCCTCCGCCCCTGCAGCTGTTCCCCAAAAGCACTCCCCAGTGACACTCCTGCATGCAAATATCAGTCTCAGACTGTTTCCAAGGTAACCAGAACTATGACAAAACACAAACCAAAAAAGAACATGGCTGAAGTCACCTGGGAAATATTAGTGTCTTAATTCTATAGTTTTAAAGACTTGCCTTACTTTTTAAATTTACCTTACCTTTTGATACCAAATCAAAACCACAATGAGCTATCACCTCGCACCTGTTAGAATGGCTATTATCAAAAAGACAAGAAATAATAAGTGTTGACGAAGAGGTGGAGAGAAGAGAACACTGGTACACCACGGGAATGAAAACTGGTAGAGCCACTCTGAAGAACAGTATGGAAGTTCCTCAAAAAGTTAAAGAGAACTATCCTGTGATCCAGTAATTCCACTTAGGGTGGAATTTATCTGAAGGAAACAAAAATACTAACTTGAAAAGATATCTGCCCCCACCCCCGCCACATTCATTGCAGCATTATTTACAATAGTCAAGATATAGAAGCAACCTGAGTGTCCATGGATGGATAAAGAATGGAATATTGTTCAGCCATTTAAAAAAAGAAATCCTGTCATTTGTGACACCATGAATGGACCCTGAGTTTACTCACTAAGTGAAATAAATCAGACCGAGAAAGACAAATATCATATGATCTCACTTATATATGGGATTTAAACAAGACTCCAACCCACAGATACAGAGAACAGGCTGGTGGTTGCCGGAGGCAGGGGTAGGGAGTGAAGGTGGTCAAAAGGTACAAACCTCCAGTTATAAATAAGTCCTGGGGATGTAATGTGCAGCATGGTGAGTGTAGTAGTAATATTACTGTATTATACATCTGAACATTGCTAAGAGAATAGATCTTAAAAGTTCTCATCCCAAGAAAAAAAAATTATAACTATGTGCTGGTCGATATTAACCAGACTTACTGTGGTGACCATTTTGCAATATATACAAATACTGCAAATCACTATGTTGTACATCTGAAACTAATATAATGTTATATGTCAATTATATCTCAATAAGAAATGGGTAATTTTAAAAAAGATATTTACTAATAATGCTATTCTGCTGGGTACTCAAAAGATACCATTATGGTCAAGTAAGAGTTATCCTAGCAATGTAAGGATGATTCAACATTAGGAAAAAAAGCTATCACTGAGATTCACCACATTAATAAGCTTAGACAGAAAAATCATATGATCATCCAATGCTAAGGAAAAATTATTTTGTCAAGGTGAACATGTGTTTATGACCAAGGTTCCTAGAAAACTAGAAATAAAAGGGTACTTCTTTAGCAGTTATTTGCCAATCACCTATTGAATAAAGTTTAAATACCTTCCCTTTAATATCATGAATAAAACAATGATGCCACTGTCATCATGCCTATTAAACACAGGGATAAGTTCTATAAAGAACCATAAGGAAATAAAAGTAAACAAGTATAGCAAACTGGTTATTATAATGAAGATAATCACTTTTTGAAAAGGCCCTGATCCTCTATCTGTAAGAGATAGAATGAGAAGGCAGTGAGTGGAAAAGACAAAAGTGTGAGTTTTGAACTTGCGAAAGAGCCGAATCACATTTTTTTAAAAATTTTATTTATTTGAGTGAGAGAGAATGAGAGATAGCACGAGAGGGAAGAGGGTCAGAGGGAGAAGCAGACTCCCTGCCGAGCAGGGAGCCCGATGCGGGACTCGATCCCAGGACTCCAGGATCATGACCTGAGCCGAAGGCAGTCGCTTAACCGACTGAGCCACCCAGGCGCCCCCCGAATTACATTTGACCCATCTATTCATAAAGCTGTGTGGCCTCTCTGAGCTTTGATTTCTTTTCTTTTCTAGGCATTTACTAAATGCCATCCAAATGCATAATCTGTGCTAGAATACACACAGCCAAGATGCTAAGCATACAACCAGCAAAGGCGGAGCTGAGAGCAGTTCCAGGGAGAGACCCTCTGACAAAAGGCTTTGGCCTCCAGCAATGATTCTTGCTTCATTCATCAGGCATTGCCTCTGGGACAATCTATTTTTCCAGTGCTTTATTTTTTTAATTGTGAAATATGTAGCATAATGTGTGTATCGCAGAAAGTGTTTAAAGAACAATAAACATCCACCTCTCAACCACCCAGCTTAAGAGACTGCACTGCCTAGAAAGCCCCTGGTTCTTCATCTAAACTCAGGGATGAGAATATTGACCCCTCCAGAGCCCTTGGCACCCAACAAGTGATCAGGAGAGAATAGTTATAATTATAAATGGACAAAAATATCATCCTAAAGATAATTATTTAACTAAACACACCTCAGACAATTGTAAGTCTTTAAAGTCACCATTAAGAGACCCCTCTGTGAAGCTACATCCTATAAATCAAATGTACTGTTTCAGATACAGTCCATTAAAAGAAACAGAAGGTTCTCGTTTCCATAAGGCTGCATACACTTATTTATACCTGAGTCTGTGGAGTTCAGCTCCTGATTCTTCAGGCCCTCATGGACAGTCCTGGAGGATGGTATTCTGGGTCAAGATAACACAACAAAATAGTAAGATAATCCTTAAGGTCAGTGAAGTGTGAAGGTTCGTTCCCTTCAAATCTAAGAAAGCAAATGTGGCAGACTGCAAACTGTATAACAGAAGGTGCTTCCCTGATCACACTTTTATTTTTTTAACAATTGTTTTTAAAACTATGTACATGGTTTAACGAGCCAACAGTCTGTAATACTTCATATTCAAATCAACTTTCATTCATGTGAGCAACAAATTATAGAATTCCTTCTGGGATTCTCAAACCATAAGCAAATTTTTCATCTTTTTCAATAGTCAAAGAACAAAAACATTCCATATAAGGGTCTATTTTCTTCTATCGGTTTCAAAACTAAAGACAAATTATGTTTTAAAAATCAGAGAATTATTCTCTATGCAGCAATCAATGAAAAAGGCTAACTTCTCGTTTTTAGACTACTTCGTGACTAAAACTTTGGATCCGTCTCGACAACTAAGTCAAGGAGAAATCCAAGGTCAGATTGTTGACATTGCTATCTCACTTCTCTACTTGGAACTGAATTCTGTGGCCTCTCTCTCCATGTCTGCTGTCAGTTTTATTACTCACACAGCCACAGAAGCAGCCCTAACTTACACAGAATTTGCTATAGACTGAATTGTGTCCCCTTAAAATTCATTCCCTGAAGCCCCACTGTGACTGTGTCTGGAGATAGAGCTCTTACGAGGTAAATAAAGGCGTGACTCTGACCTAGGAGGGCTGGCTCTCCCTTCCAGCTGGCCCTACCATGTGAGGACGCAGGAAGAGAGCCCGGCCAGAACCAAATCGGGTTGGCACTTTGACCTCGGACTTCCCAGCCTGCAGAACTGGGAGAAAATTAATTTCTGTTGTTTCAGCCACCCAGTCAGTAGTACTCTGTTAATGGCAGCTTGTGCAAACTAATACAGAATTGAAAACCCAGTGTTTAGAAACACACATGTACATGTATTTTTAAGGCATCACTAATTAAATTGCTTCTCAAAAGCTATGTATGAAGGTATAAAGGGTTTCCCAAAAGAACACAAAGGTACCCCTGAGTGCACCTTTTCTTTCAGAGCCACTATCTTCCACCTCAAGTTTTTTTTCATTGTGACAAATCATATCATATCCTAATTTATAATTTTTGCTCTTCCTTAACAAATAACAGTACAGAGATTCTATTTCCTCTCTTATGCAAATGCTTTCAGGCTCTAAAAGCCAAAGAAAACTCAACTGGTGGGAACATCTTGAGAAGGCATTTTACCCTTTTGTATATAATGCCATTTCAGAAAATGCATATGGTGTAAGTAAAAGTATGTAACCTATCAAAAGCTGAATTAAAGAATTATGCCTCTACCTGAGAAAATAACATATGAGATGTACTCTCTGAAATAGTGATTTCTTTTTCTAGATATTCTAACTTTCAAATGTCAACTGTTCAAACATACTAGTATATTACTTACTGTTTTTCTGGTTGAACCACTGCAATTTTCCTCTGTTTGTGTACTGTAAGAAGAAAATAAAACTATAAATGTCAAGAAAAATAAACAAAGTTATATATATAGTAAGCTAACATTAGCATATTTAAAACCCAGTCATGTGTATATTTAACTAGTAAGTACTATGAATTAAGTGCTGATATATCTGAGTATCTAGACTGAGGCACATTTTCTGGGTAGGAGGAGTCTTTATACAAAGACCAAAAATAATATTTGCAAGGTTCTTAAATCCATTGACTCCTATGAATATTTTCTACACAAGAAAAGATAGTCAAAAGAAAAACTGATTTGGGCAAGGATGCCAAGACCGTTCAATGGGTCAAGTACAGCCTTTTTAACAAATAGAGCTGGGAAAACTGACTACCCACATTAATGAAGTTGGACTCTTACATTATACCATATATAAAAATTAACTCCAAATGGATCAAAGACTTAAACATAGGGACCCCTGGGTGGCCCAGTCAGTTAAGAGTCTGACTCTTGGTTTTGGCTCAGGTCATGATCTCAGGGTCATGAGATCAAGCCCTAACACTGGGCTCTGTGCTGGGTGTTGAGCCTGCTTGAGATTCTCTTTGTCTCTCTCCCTCTGCCCCTCCCCTCCCCTCTCTCTCTCTCTCAAAAAAAAAAAAAAGTTTTAAAAAAAGACCTAAAGGGGCACCTGGATGGCTCAGTCAGTTAAGCATCTGCCTTCAGCTCAGGTCATGATCCCAGTGTTCTGAGATCAAGCCCCACGTCGGGCTCCCTGCTCAGTGGGGAGTCAGCTTCTCCCTCTCCCTCTGCCCCTCCCCCTGCTTATGCTCTCTCCTTCTCTCTCTGTCAAATAAATAAAATCTTTAAAAAAATGAAAAAAATAAAAAATTTTTAAAAAGACCTAAACATAAAGGCTAAAACTATAAAACTCTTAGAAGACAACGTAAGGGAAAATCTTCATGACATCAGATTTGGCAACGATTTCTTAGATATGACATCAAAAGCAGAGACAACAAAAGAAAAAATTAATTGGACTACATCAAGATTTAAAACTTCTGTGCACCGAAGGACACCATCAAGAGAGAGAAAAGGCAACCCACAGAATGGGAGAAAATATTTGCAAATCATGTATCTGATAAGGAAAGGATTAATATCTAGAATATATAACAAAATCCTACAACTCAGCAACAACAAAAAACCCATTAAAAAAATGGGCAAAAGACTTGAATAGACATTTCTTGAAAGAAGATATACCAATATCAATAAGCATATGAAAAGGTGCTCAACATAGTTAATGGTTAAGAAAATGCAAATCTGGACCACAGTAAGATACCACCCTATACCCACCAGCATGGCTATTATAAAAAAGAAACAAACAAAAAACCACCCAACAAACAACAACAACAAACCCAAAAAACAAACAAGCAAACAAAAAACTCAGAAAGTCATGTGGAGAAAGTGGAATGCTCACACAGTGCTGGTGGGGACGAATAGGGTCTAACAGTTCCTCAAAGTGTTAAACACAGAGTTACACTCAAGAAATGAAAACACTGTCCACATAAAAGCCTGCAGACAAATGTTACAGCACCGTTACTCATAACCGCTAAGGAATGGAAACAACCCAAATGTCCATCAACTGAGACCCGGATAAAGAAAACATGGCCTATCACTACGATGCAATAGCACTAAAAACTACACTGGATGAACTCTAAAAACATTATGCAGAGTGAAGGAAGCCCATCCCAAAAGATCACATGTTGCACGATTCCACAGGAATTGTCCAGATCAGGCAAACCTATACAGTAGGAAAACTAGGGCTGGGGGGCAGGAGGTAAAAAGGTGACTGCCAAGGGGTACAGGGCTTCTTTCTGAGACGATGCAAATGTTTTCAAATGTTCTGTGGTGACAGCTGCACAACTCCATGAATATACCAAAAACCACTGGATTATAGGATCAAATTTTATGTTATATAAATGACATATTCAATAAAGCTGTTTTTAAAAGGGAGAGTGGGGTGGGACGTGTCAGGTTAGGTTACCAAAACACTCTGGCTTCCACCTTCCTCAACCTCTCTTCCTCTCTTCTTGGCTGGCTCTGATGGAAGCCAACTGCCATGTTGTGGGCTCCCCAACAAAGAGGGCCACGTGGCAAGAAACTGAGGGAAGCCTCCGACCAACAGCCAGCAAGGAACTGAGGCCCTCAGGCCAAGAGCCACGAGGGAATGACTCTTGCTACGTGGCAGCAGATCCTCCCCGCTGTGGGGCTTGAGATGGCTGGAGTCCTGGCTGAACCTTGACCGCAGGCTCATGAGGGGCCTAGATCCAGAGCACCCAGATTCCTGACCCGCAGAAACCTCTAAGATAATCCATGCTTGTTGCAATAAGTGATTTCCTATGCAGGAACAGACAACCAGAACACCACTTTGTTTTTCTCTGTAATGTCCAGATTCATCCTAATTTGGAAGCAGCCACACAGGATCAGCCCCCTGGCCCAGACATAGACAGCTACCTCGTGCTCGGCGAGGGGTGCTGAGGGGATGGCCATTGGTTTCACACCAGCCCAAAGGAAATATATCCATGGATTCCACACTCACAATACATTCCGGTATGGGCTTCTTAGAACCTGTTTAGATTAAAAAAAAGTTTTAGACCATTAAACAGCCTTCTTCATCAACTACTTTCTAGACAATATTCTACCATTGCAGGAATGCAGACACAAAATCACCTGAGCAAGTTCCTTTTACACAGAAGTCATACTTTTTTGTATTGACAAACATTAAGGAAAAAAATTAAATATGCCCTATGCATACCTGTACAAAAACGAAAATGGGGGCGCCTGGGTGGCTCAGTTGGTTAAGCATCCAACTCTTGGTTTCGGCTCAGGTCATGATCTCAGGGTCATGGGATCAAGCCCCGCGTCAGGCTCTTTGCTCGGCGGGGTGTCTGCTTGAGATTCTCTCTTTCCCTCTGCCCTTCCCCCTCCCTCATGCTGTCTCTCTTTCTCTTTCAAATAAATAAATAAATAAAATCTTTAAAAAAAAAGAAAAAAGAAAAAGAAAATGGGTAGTGGGCATACAGGGTGACCCCTAGTTACAGAACAGCAAATAAGCAACTGCAACTACCAGCAGTATCATTCAGATGGCTGACAAATATAGTCAATTCCATGAAATAGCTGGAAAACGAAAGGCAACAGTGACAGTTTTACTCAATGAGAACGTTAATTCTGGTCCTTGGGAACAAGCTAGAAGGTAGAGCAGTGAAGTCAACTCGGGAAGTGATGTTGCTCGGGAGGGGTAGATTCAATACTGTCCCTGACATCTGCATTAAATGCCAATTCTACAAACTGGAAAGAGTAGGTACCAAGTCTATTTGGTAGCCAAATAAGAAAGAAACCCAGGCCATCTATTCAGTAACTGCAGTGCTGAGTGCTCACATAATGCCTTCCATCCACAAACCCATCCAATCATTGAACATTACTTTTAGTATATCTTTTCTATTTTACATACTTTTTGGTTCTATTGGTTAGGGGCAAACAAAATACTATCTCTTAAATGAGCTACATGTTAATGCTCACGCTTATATATTCTGGTTACATCAAAACATATGCCTTCTGACTTCTACTTTCCCTTCAAGAAAACAGGAGACTCTGCAGTGAAGGCTTTTTGCTTACATTCATTTTCTAAAATTTGAAAGTCAAGGACGGGAAGAGAAGTTTCTAGCTAAGAATCTTGCACTACAAATTACGAGGGTCTTAGCAAGACCCCCACTTAGCTAACTGCTGCAGTCTAACAAGCCACATCACCGGGGTAAGCAGGCGGGGGAGAGACGAGCGGCCGCAGGGGGCGTCTCAGGGGTCCAGCACTCACCCTCCAGCTGGAGCCACAGGTAGGAGCCTCTCAGTGCAGTAATGGTGGCAACGCATACTTCTTCGGGGAGAAGAGGGTTCACTGCCTCAAGCTTCATATTCTCCTTAAATTCATGCTCAGAAATGGACTGGAAAATAAATGATCAAATCCAAACACATTCTATTAACTCATGGGCTCATCTGAGAGACCTAGTCCAAGTAATACTTAACCCTACGGTAACACTTTGAAGCTATACATTTATTTTGCTTTGTTTTGTTTCTTAAAGTCAAAATGTCTGTCTCTCTTGGTGCTGTAAGCAGTATATGGTCTCTGAGGTCAGGTATACCCACGTTATTGCTACCTGTGGGACTGCGCTCAAGCTGTGTAACCTCTTTTTGCCTCCGTTTCTTCATCTGTCAGATGACCCTGAGAACACTTACCTCACTGGGTTATTAGTAGTTTTCAATAACATGAAGTACCGAAGGCTCTGTGCCCTGAACCAACTGGCTCTCACCCACTGTTGGTTTGTTTCTCCTCCCATAAAGGGCTTGATCACACAATACGCTGCCTGGTTCCTACTTATGTGTGTATCATAAAAAGCAGTCAGGATAAATAATGCTTATGAATGAGGGAAAATATATGTTTGAAAAATTTGCAACTTCTGGGTCAAAATGGAGAATTGAACCATATTTGATTGTTCTCTCTTCCTTCTGACAGCACACTAAAACTAAAGTGTTGGGTTTTGTGTTTTTGTTTTTTTTTTTTACATAAACCTATTAGGACAGATGTAACAGGAGACAATAACAACATTTTATAAGCTAAAATTTAGAAGAGCATCTAGAACTAATGTAGCAGATTACAGAAGGGTGAGTGTAAGCTGGCAGCGAAACAGGCTAAGAACAGGCAGCTCCAGGTACTAGGCAACTGCAGGTAGAGAAGAAATAGTCAAGATATGCTGAAAACATTTAAGAACCAGTTAGGTCATACCATTGGCTCCTCCACTCCACACCCCAGAGCAACTATCCCACCCCTTCCCCTACAAAAGGTGAGATGTATCCTCCAGAGAGGATCAGAGACAAGAGATCGCGGGCAGGAGGGCATGGGAGCTGCTGGGAGCCTACATGCAGTGCCCAAAACAGGGGTTTGCACATGGAATGCTGAGAGGTCCAGCCCTTGCCTCTAAGACGGGGAAATACGTGGTCATATGACAAGCCCAAGAAGAAACACAGGAAGATATGGATTTAGGTGTCCCTGACAAATGGCCAGCCAGATCCCACCCTAAAAAGAAGTTCAAGGTTGACAAGCCCCACCCACATGCTCAGAGCCTCCAATCGGCTTTAACTTTTAGTACCCCCCTTCTTAAATATGAGCAAATCACCAAGCATTACCAGACATCTAAAAACATGAAAGCTAGGGACCAAAGTAGACAAAACAAGCAAAGTGGAGAAAACTTTTTATGCAAGAAGAAAATTTCCCAAAAGGCAGGGGTAATTAACATCCCCTGAGTGATAAGAAAAACTATCACATCTTTAAAACAAGAATAATATGCTATTAAAAATAAATATTCAGAGACCAGAAATAGTTCTGGAAAATAAAAATTAAAAAAAGTGATAATAAAAATTAAAAACTCTAAAGAAGGGTTGAAAGATAAAGTTTGGGAAAAGTGGTCTGATCCAGAGGGCCAACATACAAATAAAAGAAAATCCAGAAAAAGAGAAAAGAGAAAATGCAAGGAAGGAAATCAAAGAAGAGATGCAAGAGCACTTCCCAGCACAGAGAGGAACAAATATCTAGGGAGAAGGTGCTCGCTGAGAACCCAGCAAGTGAATGAACACAGGCCAACAAGCCATGCTGTGGCTCGGCTAGGAAACGTGGTGACAAAGATCTTATAAACCTTCCAGGGACGGAGTAAAAGGCAGATCATCTATGAAAGATCAAGAATAAGGACAGGTTTCAACTTCTCGACAGTTCCACTGGAAGGATGAAAACAACTAAATGATGTTTTTAAATTGCTCAGGTAACTTCTGACCTAAAATTCCACATTGAGCCAAACTATCAATCAAGTTAATAGAATGAAGACATTTTCAAAGATGCAAAGTCTATTAAAATTTACCTCTCTTGCGTCTCATTTCAGGAAGCTACTGGGAGATGGGCTCCATCCAAACAAGGGAATAAACCAAGAAAGAGGCTGCGGTTAGACATACAAAACAGGAATCTTAAAGAGGCAAATCCTTGAGTGGCACTGAAGGCAGTCTCCAGGCCTAAAATCTCACGGCAAGCCTAGTGAGCAACCTGTCTGGGGAGAGAGAGTGGAGGTTGCTAAGAGGGATGTCTCTAAGCAAAATATTAGAAATGACAAAGTTCCTACATCAAGGTTATCTAAGTGGCCACAGACTCGAGGAAAAGAGAACGTGTCTATGGAATATCTTGTACTTTAACACTTCTACCCTAAAATACAAAGAGATAACTGTAACTAGGAAAAACACAGAGGTCTAGCTGGACCCAAGAGACTTCCGGGAAATGCTACAGGGCAGCTATGCGAGCATTCGCTCCGAACACGGGACTATGACCCAGGCCCAGGAGCTAGTGTTCTTCATAGTCATCTCGCCTCGCTCAGGGCGGAATCTCAGACTCTGCAGAAGTGGTTGGCGGCACAGCCTTTTCTTGGTCCTCCTGGGCTCCTGTCAGTGAGACAGCTGCCTTCCTCTACCACACACACCCACAGAAAACGATAGCTGCTGCTGGGAAGAATAAACCGGAGTCACTGGAAAACCGCTGCCGAAACAGGTGTGGGTAAGGTAAGCGTGAAAGGATGGGGGAAAGGAGAAGTAATTACAAACTGACAAGAAGGTTGCATCCCTACTGCTTCAGAGTATCAGACTCTTAATTTTGGCTCAGGTCATGATATCAGGGTCATGAGATCAAGCCCCACCCCGCCTCGGGCTCTGTGCTCAGCAGGGAGTCTGCTTAAGGATTCTCTCTCTCTCCCTCTGTCCCTCCCCCTACTTGTGTTCTCTCTCTCTCTCAAATAAATAAATCCTTAAAAAAAAAGAAAATTAAGTTATGAAAAACAAGGCAATTATTAACTTGAGGACAAATAAAAAAAAGAAAATCATAAAATAATGCAGTGCTCAGCTGTGAATAATCTATGACTGCATATCATAGTGTAAATACTCAATTCAGATTTAACCCCGAACTGTAATATAACTCTAACAGGAAGAAGAGGTGAGTAAGAAAGAGGAGACAGGTAATATAAAATAGCTAAGTGCTCATTTACCATAACATACAACCAATAGACATGTCTAAAATTAATGACTCAAAAGATGGCAGCATACTATTTTGAAAATGATTTAAGTATAAATATCAGAACAACGGGAATGAGTACTCGTGGAAAGGGAGACCACAGAAAGGGACAGGGCAGGGACCTGTTGTTTTATGTTGTGAAGCTTTTTACTGCTATTTGGCATTGTAAACCATATGCATGTAATATTCTCACAGAAGTATTTTTAAATAACCTTAATGATTTCTTTCTACTTAATATTTAAACATTTTTTCATATTTTTTAAACAACAAAAAATAATTATGAACTAAAAAATGTACATGATTTCAACTAAATAAAAAAACTGATAAACTTTAAAAACCAATTAAATTAACAAATTAACTCCTGCAGTCAATTAGTTTTTCCTTGGACCATTTTATTATACTCAACAAGCTGCTCATTTGGGTTGAGTGAGAGGACTGAGTAATAACCATGTGAGCATGGAAAGCACAGCAGTGACTTGCAGCCCCAGAGCATGGCAATGAGGGGACCGGGGTTCTCACCGGAGGAAAGCACCTCTGGGGAGCAGCTTCAGCACCACACTGTTTGAGGTAGTCGGCCCAATCAAAGTCCTGGCCCGGGTAGCCTAGGTAAGGACACAAAAACAATGATTCACACCACACGTGCCTGCCTGGCTCTTCCACTCTGCCAGCTGTCCACCCACAACTTCTCATTTGCTAATTTGAGGACTTTGCTCATTTTAGGGAGGAGGAAAAACCACCTATAAATCCAAAGCATCGTTCAGGTTATAAAACAGAGCAACTCTGGTCAAACCATAGCAATATAATAAAATTCTTCAGATATGTTTTTTAAGCTTTCGAGTTTCAAACTATGCATTTATTTTCAACACTACTTTATATGATTAGCTGCTGGCAGTTTACTGGAAGAATTTAAGCCACTTACGACTGGACTCGATTTGTACTAATAAATCCAGTCTTACTCTCCATTCTCTTCCAAGTTAAGCTCTAAAGGGAGAGCCAGCAGATCGTCTCTTTCTTCTCACGAAGCTATGCCTTCACACATCCTAGCCACGCCCGACACAATGCTCTCGGCACTGTTTTCAGATTCCTGTTCTACAGAATCGCAGTGCTCTTACAACCTCAATCATGAATTCATTTCAGAAAGAGTTGAGCTTAACTGCCTGCTTCAGTCCACCACGGTTGGCGGCAGAGGCCTCTCCAACCCGACGTGCTGGCTGCACCGTCTGCCCGGCTGCCCTGCTGTTTCCGGAGCAGCCCTCCCTGCCGCACAGAGCGGAGGACGTCGCAGGCACACCGCGAGCCACTACGCCACCTGACAGCCGCCCAGGCCTCTGCAGTCCCCCCTCTGCCCACCTCAGACCGGCACCACGCTCTCCCCCTGCCTCCACCTCTATCCCTCACAGCAAATTAGCTGCATTTTCAATTACATAATCCACTACTTTCCTCCTACTTACAGAGACAGAGGAGTTGTCTATAACAATGCTGAAAGCTCCAATAGCTTTAATAATTGCTTTTCCTTTTCACATAAAGGCAGCAGGTAAGATAAAGAACTTGGGATGTCCAGAGCCTTTCAGCAAAGCAAGAACATCCTCCTGCAGGCGTGTGCCCTCCTGCCACCACCACCAGGCAGGCATGCCCACTCTCTGTTCACTGATGGAGAACCTGGAGACTCCACTACTGTTTTCCCCTACTTGCTCCTTGAAGGAACTGTCATACTCACTTTTGTCTCCCCAGTGACAGACAAAGCCCAATGCCTAGCTCACAGCAAACATTCCACAAATGTTTGTTGGATGAATGGAGGCTGAATAAACAGCAAAAGGGTCTGAGTTTATGACTCTTGTTAACACAGAAGAGTACTTCTAGCCCAGTGTTCCAGCATTCACCATTTAGAAAGTGAAGCTATGTTCACCAAAAGCCTACTAATAAAGGATACACAGACTGCCAATCAAATAATCTGATGTGCTGATACAAAAGTCGGATAAACATTTGACATGTCCAGATATTGTAAGTTTAAAAATATTAAAAATCCCAGTCAAGGTCAACTATCGTCATATTTAAGAGCCTTGATTAAAGGACCAAAGATTATACTTTGCAGGGGTGCCTGGGTGGCTCAGTCAGTTAAGCATCCGACTCTTTATTTCGGCTCAGGTCATGATCTCAGGGTTGTGATATCGAGCCCCATGTGGGCTCTGCACTGGATGCAGAGCCCGCTTGAGACTCTCTCTCCCTCTGCCCCTCCCCCGACCCCCCCACTCACACACACGCGCTCACTCTAAATAAATAAAATCTTAAAAAAAAAATTATATTTTGCAAAGTTGCAAATACCAGGAAAATGAGTTGCTGCTTTCCTACCTTACAGCTTCTCTGAGTCCTGCTCTTAATCATAAACCTTCCTCTGAAGTCTGATGAGCCTCACTCCAAGGGGATGCCCAGAAACCATCAGTCATCTGCCTCCTACCTCCCAGCTCTGGTATTGAGCCCTTTTCTCAAACGTCAGCTCCTGACACTCCCTGTGCACCCTACCCTCACTCCTCTGTGCCCTCACAACAGACACAAGGGGGAGCAAACTAGGAACCTGCATGAAACCCCAGGCCGTTACGAAGATATATTTGTCAAGGTAGGAGGACAGAACATACTTAATAGTTTTTGAGCTTAACTTATATCTTGTAAATATGTAAATATATGGAATCAAGGCCTTCATTTCTATTTGTCTTGGAACTCAAAAATGTTAAGGACAGGCTGGGGCAATGAGGAGGGAGAGACAGACAAAAGATCCAGGTGATGCCATCTGACAAATCCTTCATAAAAATAAGCCCTTGATGAACAATTCAGAACAGAACCACCACCTACCAGGAGGGGGGCTGATGTGTAAACCATTCTTCAGACTCCACTGCACGGGGAAAATACCAGGACTGTCAGCATGGCACACAAAAGATCGCCGTGCATGATTCTCTGGTCGCAAATCATCCATTTCCACCAGGAAGTACTTCTCATCAAAAACCTGTGCATACAATCAAACATCACAGACAAATGGTTTTATGTGCATGTATGAAAGGACACATATGTGTGTGTCATTTCCTTGGCGTGGACAAACATGTTACAAAACTGCATAGCCATAGTGGGTATGAATAATAACACTAAGCACTCAATAAATGTTACCTATGTGTCAGGCACTGTTTTAATTAAATGCTTTTCATGCATTAACTCAGTTTTAACCTTCCTTACAACATAATAAGGTAGGTACCATGATCAACCCCATTTTGCAGATAAGGAAACTGGATTTAAGAAGAGGTTAAACAACTTGCCCCATTTTACCCAGCAAGAAAGAAGCAGAACCTGGGTCCAAATCTAAGTATTTAGGCTCCAAACAAAATTTAGTTCAGACTGAGTGAGGAGTCTACCACAACTTGTACATTAGATTTCTGGATCCTAGCCTAGTTTCAAATGCTAAAAAGGTTTTATTAACCTGCCCTGGCTCCCTGACACCCCACGGCCCTTCAGACTCCAGAAAGGGCCTCTGACCCCACTGCAGGGTCAGAATCCCTCCCTGTTCTTAGAATCATCTTCTCCTAAGGCCAAAAAAAAAAAAAAAAAAAAAAATTTAAATCTCAAGAGATCAGACTAACTTGGCATCCAAGCGACCACTCCTCTAATCACACTTCTCTTCTGGCTCTACTCTGGGTAAGCGGGCTCTACTCTAGTCCTGAACTAACCCCTTGTCTTGTGCCTCAGGGCCAGTAACAGAGTTACCAGGGCCAGACAACCTGCCCAGCACCTGTGCTTACGCTCAAGAGAAGCCTTACTTTTGTCAGCCTTCCAAAAGACTGGAGTCTGAGTCTGGACTCCGGACTCCATTCTGGAGCAACCCTGGACAGATCTCATGACACGGACCACCTGCCCCACCCCCACGTCCCCCACTGAGCCTTGCACCTGGGTGGACTCTGACACTGTCACCCGCGCCCAGACTTCTCAGACACCACGGCCTGCCTGCCGGGTAAGTCCCCTCTAGTTACGCACCTCAAGGCCTGCCCCAAAGACCATGCCCCACTACTCTGGCGCCTAAGCTTTGGTTGGCTGGGCCACAGAGAACTGGCCAGTACAAATGCAAAATGTGCACAGAAGTCATTCTGGCCTCACAGTTTAGGAGAAACATGGCTCAGATTAGCAGAGCCTGACGATCAAAACTCTAACTACTTTCCTAAACCAGTCACCCTGACAGGTATTCGTACCAAAAGAGCTGCCCCCATTTTACCTTAACAACTGTAGCAGGAGAGATCCCAAAAGGAGACCGGGGGTCCACAGCTTCCAACTTCATATTTACAGAGAATGAATGAGTGCTAATCACTTGTTTGTCCTGAAATGTAAACACCCAACAGGGAATAAAAATACAGTATTTTCACATTCATTTTATACTCATATATAGCTGAATACTACTCTTAATTAATTAAAATAAAACTGTCCAGTTCCTGGTAAATAATTTAATCCTATATTTTCTTTCCTGGAAAAAATTATTCAGAAACAAAAACACAGGAAGTACTCCCACTCTCCGTATTTGGTACACAAAGGCCATCTGGAGGAGAACAAGTTCATTTTATAATGCATTGGGGCTATGCAGTTAAGAGTGGACAAGAAAGGGCGCCTGGGTGGCTCAGTTGGTTAAGCGACTGCCTTCGGCTCAGGTCATGATCCTGGAGTCCCGGGATCGAGTCCCGCATCGGGCTCCCTGCTCGGCGGGGAGTCTGCTTCTCCCTCTGACCCTCTCCCCTCTCATGCTGTTTCTCTCTCTCTCTCTCAAATAAATACATAAATAAATAAAATCTTAAAAAAAAAAAAGGGTTGACAAGAAAAGACTCAAATACTTTTGGAGAATGTTAGGAGAAAACCTAGACTACTTTTGGAAGAGAAACAGGATGCGCATCGCTCCAGCCTTCAAAGCTCTTGAAGCTTTCTGCTTCAGACGCCCCGGTATCCTTACTGACCCGCCGGCTGGCTGGCTGTGCGCTCGGTGCCACCCCCGACTGCCCGACCTGCCAGGAGAAGGTGAGCACCCACCATCCCGTTTTGGTTTTACCTTAAATAAGTATGACGGCAATGGCTCTTCCTCCTCCTCTTTCACTTTGGCCAGGATCTCTTGCCACTCAGCTTCACTTTTCAGATGCCGGATGGCTTTTGTAAAACAAGACAGGACATTTTAAATGAGGAGAACGTACACACTTTACATCTGTTCTGAAAGCATTCATGTAAACAGAAAGTCACTTTCCATGGGGAAAGAAAGGACTCCAGCGCACTTATGCCCTCTCCATTCAGAGCCTGCACCGTAACTTCAGTACTTTGTCCCCTCTGTTTAGAGCCTGCATAGTAGGCCTGGTGAAAATACCCACAGCAAGATCATCAGGACTGCTGCAGGCCATAAAATAATATAACACCCAAACTGAAGCACATAATAAGAAGTGCAAATTGCTTTAAAACAGTAACTCCAGTTTTGAGATTGTTGTTATTTCTTCTAATCAACAATTCACTTTGAACCAAGACCTATCCTAAGACCTATCCTACTCCTATATCTACCTAAATGCTACCCAGAAAATTTTTCTTCAATTTTGGTAAGAGGTCAATATGAGTTGGAGCAGGAGTCCATAAGGTACAAGAGGTATGGCAAATTACTAAATTAATAAACCAAAAGAAAAATAGGCACTTAATCAAATATAAGTTTTTTTGCAACATCTCTATTACACTTTTGTAATACGCAGAATAATACATTTTTTGTCTCGTCAACATTAGTAAAAACATAACAATAATGTAACAGTTAAAAGAAAAATGTTATATTACTCTTCACCTAATGGGGGCTGAAGCTCATATCCTTGTTGAGCAGCCCAACCAACGTGATGAAGGAACGGATCCAAGTAATACAACCAATGCTCAAAATTGTCAGAACTTTCAAGTCCTTCATAACGCAGCTTCAGCCTTCCCCCAATGTTTTCTACTACAGTAACAATCCAAGTGCTTAATGAGTCCCGGAAAGCTTGACATTCTAGCCTGGAGCCTGGAGCAATGAGATCTAAAGGATTCCTCCCGTTGCGGAGCTGCAGGTACAAGAGGTGAAAACGATTATGAGAAGTTCACACAGTATTTTTAAAAGTCAAGCTGTAAAGGATCTCCAATGAGCCTTTATATTTCTACCCACTCAAAGCCATGACACTGAAAGGCCTAATTTCATACAAGTCCCTATAGTATTATTTCTAGATGACATGAAAATGTTTATCTTAAAGAAAATTCTACTTATAATGCAACGAAACTATTCTAACAGACCTCTGTCTCTGGGACTATGTTGTATAGTTTCATCTAGTAAAAAATTTTAAATTATCATTATTAGTCTGATTGTAAAAGCAAATATGATCACCATTAAACAAAAAATCAAACATGACAAAAGTCAAAATCCCCTACAATCCCACCTCCAAGAAAGAACCATGATACACTTTGGTGCCCACTCTGAGATTAGGTTTTCTAGACCCAAGTCAACATCTACCTGTGTCTGTCTCTCTCATGTTTTTTTGGAAAATGGGGCACTGTATACTCTTTTTCAATTCATGTTTGCCACTTTATACATCACAGCTATCTATTCTAGCACATTTAATCTTTATTCTTTTATACTGTTTTGCTGATATTCTGTATTATAAATGGGCAGTAATTTATCCACTTACATGCTGATGGCACTTCAGTAGTTTCTGATTTTTTACTCATTTCACAACAATGTTCCTATGAACACAGTGTTTTGATTATGCTGATGGAACGGAAAAGTTTAATTATCACTCTCTAGATACATATTAAAAGCTACAGTAGGGGTGTTTGGGTGGCTCAGTTGGTTAAGTGTTGTCTGCCTTCAGCTCAGGTCATGATCCCAAGGTCCTGGAATCGAGCCCCGCATCGGGCTCCTTGCTCCGCGGGGAGCCTGTTTCTCCTTCTCCCTCTGTCCGTCCCCCCCGGAGCTCGCTTGCTCTCTCAAATAAAATCTTTAAAAAAAAAAAAAAGGCTACAATAAATAATAAAAGGGAACAATGATTCCAATATCATCACTTAACCATTTCTTTATATTCAGACTTACATTTTTTTTCCCTAATAAGAAGAGCTCTGCGACACTTACATATTCATATATATACAAAAGAACATATGTACAAATGGAGGAACACGTTCACAGCTAAAAATCAGGATGGCAGAATCAAGGTCAATGTAGAGCTGGATATCTATTAAATCATTTGTTCGTGATTTCATTCATTCATTAAAATTTTACTGTTTGTTTAGCGTGTACCAGGCCCTGGCTAAGCATAATGCAATGAGTCAGAGGATAAAATATAAAGGTTAGCTGGAAATAGAGTATTTACCAATCGAGTTTTAAAGGGGAATGTGAATGGATCACAGAATGAGATGTAAGAGTCAAAACTATAAAACACATAGAAAATATAGCAGTAAATCTTTGTAACCTTGCGTTAAACAAAGCCTAATTAGATATGATACCAAAAGTACAAGCAACAACAACAAAATAGATAAACTGGACTACATCAACATAAACTTTTGTGCTGCAAACAATATCATTAAGAAAATGAAAAGACAGTCCACAAAATATTTGGAAATCATGTATCTGACTGGACTTGTTATCAGATATAAGGAACTCTTACAATTCTATAATAAAAAGACAATCCATTTTTTAAAATGGGCAAAGACATTTCCCCAAAGAAGATATACAAATGGTGGGTGCCTGGGTGGTTCAGTTGGTTAAGTGACTGCCTTCAGCTCAGGTCATGATACCGGGGTTCTAGAATCAAGTCCCGCACTGGGCTCCCCTTGCTCTGCGTGGAGCCTGCTTCTCCCTCTCCCTCTGCCTGCCACTCCCCCTACTTGTGCTCTCTGTTAAATAAATACATAAAATCTTAAAAAAAAAAAAAAAAAAAAGAAGATATACAAATGGCAAACAGTACAGAAAAAGATACCCAACATCATTTGTCATTAGGAAAATGCAAATCAAAATGAGAAACTGCTTCATATTCACTAGCATAGCTATAACCAAAAGACAGTAACAAGTGTTGGCAAAAATACGGAGAAACTGGAATGTTCATACGTTGCATTTCACATATGCCACAAAGAATGTAACTGGTATGACAGCAAGTAACAAAATATAACTTAGAAATGTCATAACCAACAAACTGATTTCAGAAAAATAAGAAATCTATATTATATTCACTAACAAGCTCAAAAGGTACACTAATTTAAAAGGACTGTTGAAGGCAGGTAGGTAGTAAGAATACAACAGGTCTGCTGTCTTCTGAGCAAAAGAAAAGGGGGTCTCACGTCACCCAGGGTGGGAGTTACAAATTCCTGAATTAAAATCAACACCTGCTCGGTGACAGAGAGCCCCAAAAGGCCACATTTTCCAACTTCATTGAAGAATCTGGAAAACTAGATTTTTATGTGTTAGCAACAAATTCAGAACATTTTAGGCACTAAGTAAGGTACCAGTTGGCAGTCTCTGAGGATAAGTTTAAACCCACCGATACCCATTGTCATGTCTGTAGTAAAAATGCTTATTTGCTTTAGAGTGATAAATGAGCAACCAATTTTAAGATTCCTTGGACAGAAAATATCACTGAAGATGAGACGGGTTTTCCACACTGATTCTGCAAGCAATAATACTCACGCCTTCTAGCAGCGGAACAGGAGGGCTACATGCTCCCATCAGGGTCTGCCGCAGAAACTCATCCCAATCAGACACTTTATCTCTGATGCCTAGATGAGGGAATAAATGAGTAAACAAATGACTACTCATAATGTCAGCTACAGAACACAGGGAAACTAAACTCAATCTAATACAGAGAAGTTAAACCAGTGAAAGTGATTTAGAGATGCATTTGTACTTTTATTATCTGAGTCCAACAAATTACTTCTTTCAGAGCTTAAAAAAATCCCCCTCTAGATAGATCTACTTCCTGATTAGTTTAATAAGAGGTGTACACAAAACAAAGAGAATACAGTAACAGGGGAGTTGGGCCCAATTTTTTTTTTTAAGATTTTATTTATTTATCTGACAGAGAGACAGCGAGAGAGCACAAGCAGGGGAGGGACAGAGGGAGAGGGAGAAGCAGACTCCCCACTGAGCAGGGAACCCAATGCAGGGTTCGATCCAGGACCCTGGGATCATGACCTGAGCCGAAGGCAGACGCTTAACCAACTGAGCCACCCAGGCACCCCAGGTGGGCCCAATTTTATCCAAAAGTTAGCTACTTTTTTTTTTTTAATGATGGGAATCCTCAAATATATATAAAAGTAGAGAAAAGAGTATAATGACCCCATGTACCCCAGCTTCAACAACTGTCACTTCATGGTCAGTCTTCCCCGGAGTTGTTGGCAAACTACAACCTGGGGGCTAACTTCAGCTTACTGTCTATTTTTATAATCAGAGTTTTATTGGAACGCAGTCATGCCCATTTGTTTACACATTGTCTAGGGCTGCTTTGCACTACAAAGGTAACATTAGGTAGCTGTTACAGGGATCACATGGCCTGGTAAGCCTAAAATATTTACTGTCTGGTCCTTTACAGATATTTTGCCAATCCCTGATGATCTACACCCTCACACAGTCCACCTCACCCAACCACAGATTATTTAAAAGCCAATTCCTCGTATCATATAATTGTACCATATAAGTTCATCCAGTTTAATCTCAGTATGTATTTCTAAAGATTTTTATTAATATATTTGAGAGAGAGACAGAGAAAGAGTGTGCGAGAGGGGAAGGAACAGAGGGAGAGGGAGAGAGAGAATCTCAAGCAGACTCCCCGCTGAGTGCAGAGCCTGACATGGGGCTCAATCCCACAACCCATGAGACGATGCATGACCTGAGCTGAAATCACAAGTTGGACACTTAACCGAGTGAGTCACCCAGGCACCCTAGTATGTATTTCTAAAAGTAAATAACTTTTTATATAAGCACAATATCACACCCTTAAAAATTAACAATAATTCTTCAATAAAAAATATCTAGTCCATTTTTAAATTTCCGCATATGTCTCATAAATGGTTTTTCCAATTTGCTTGGTCAAATCAGGATCCCAATGAGATACATATACTGCAAATGGTTGATATATTGCTCAAGTCTCTTTTAATCCGTATGTTCTTTCTCCCCCTCCATCTCCCCACTCTCTCTTTCTAGCAGCATATTTGCTGTTGAGAGAGAGCCTTTTGTCTGTTTAGAGTTCTTCTGCGTCTGCTTTTACTGGCTGCCTCCCTGTGGGTGGTAACCAGCTGCTCCACTGACCTCTGTATTTTCTATAAATCAATATTTAGGGCTACAGGCTTGATCGAATTCCGATCTGACTCTTTTTGGAGGGGGCTGTCGAGAACAGTTCATAAGTGGAGTTGTAACCTTCTATCACATCCATCAAGAAGCACATTCAGTCTGGTTGTCTCTTCTTTTGTGGTGTTAGCAGCTTTTAATGGTCACTATATAGATACACTGATTCATTAGGGACTAAAAATGGTGATTTTTCCATCATCCCTTTTTTTGTTTACTAACCAAAATATTCTATAAAGAAAAGTTTCACTTCTTCAACTACTTCATTACCCTGAGGTGTAGTTCAAAGAAAAAAGTCAGGATATTTGTTTGATTCTCTTTATCTTTCCCTGTATCTACAAGAAATCTATATTATATTCATTAACAAGCTCAAAAGGTACACTAATTTAAAAGGACTGTTGAAGGCAGGTAGGTAGTAAGAATACAACAGGTCTGCTGTCTTCTGAGCAAAAGAAAAGGGGGTCTCACGTCACCCAGGGTGGGAGTTACAAATTCCTGAATTAAAATCAACACCTGCTCGGTGACAGAGAGCCCCAAAAGGCCACATTTTGGGGCTTCGCTAGCATCCTCCAAAGGCAATCAGTGAGAGTTCTGTTTACAAGTCTCACTAGGAAATTATAGACTACATCACATATGACATGTTCCAGGCCATCGCAGCTATTGTCCTACTAATGCTCACTCTGTCCTGTCTTTAACCAGAGGGAATCTTTTTTGACACATGACCCTAGTAAACAGTCACTGACATCTTTCTTACTTTTGGTATGAACAGTGTCCCAGGCTCAGCTTGTACCTTTCCTGCCCCAGCCCAGGAATCGGCTCCTTCTCCAAGGAGCTCTAACTTATTCAGGTGAAATGGTATTTAGAGGTCATAATTAGGGTGCTGAGGGTGCTCATTTTTTAATATTCTTTATACTGTTTGTGTTTCTAAGCTTTTTCAATATCTAGGACTAAGAAATACCTTCCCCTTTTTTAAAGACATAAATCACATCAGGAGTTCATATTGATACTTCCAATACAAATTCATGAAGACACTGTTTCTATTAACTTCATTTATCCAACTTCTGTTTCCTTTCTTTCCTGCTGAAAATCCTAGCTCTCACACATTTCATTATGACTTAATCCCACAATACCCAAATACTACTTCAAAATAACATCAACTTTGCCATTAACAATGATTATTGAAAACAGCTTACTTCTGTTGCTGTTGCTATGTTTTATCCCTATTAGGGATGTACACTTATATTACTGTATCTGAAAGCCAACAGTTTGGTTTCAACTATTTCAAAGAAATAGTTCTCTGAGTGGTCACTTCACAATCTCCATACACAGTTACATTTCTATGCTTTTTTGCTTTTTGAAATTTTTTTAAAATTTAATTTTGTTTTATAGTTGTATAAAATACATAGTTCAAAATTCAAATCTACAAAATAGGTACATTCAGAAAATCTAGCTTCTATCCCTGTCCCTCACTTCATTCTATTTCTTTCCTTCCCCACAGGTAACTTTTTTTTTTCCTTAAAGATTTTATTTATTTGAGAGAGAGAGACGGAATGAGAGAGCATGTGAGCGTGAGTGGGGGAAGGGGCAGAGGGAGAGGGAGAAGCAGGCTTCCCGCTGAGCAGGGAGTCCAAGGCAGGGACTCAATCCCAAGACCCTGAGATCATGACCCGAGCTGAAGGCAGACGCTTAACCCACTGAGCCACCCAGGCACCTCCCCACACAGGTAACTTTTTAAATAGACTTATTCTTTTATTTTTTAAAAATGAACACATATACACATTCATATACTCCCCCCTCCTTCATTCTTTACACATTTTTTCTATTTTCATAAAACAAGATATCCAGGAGAACACTCCCTGACTGTATGTAGATGGTCCCCATTTCTTTTTATCATGCATTGCAGCTTTAATCATTATCAAGTACCCTTTTATCTCATAATGCTTTCTGATCTGAATTCTACCTTTATGAAATGCCAAGACTGACACTCCTACTTTCTTTTCTATTTGATTTGATTTTTATGTATCTTTGTCCATCCTTGTATTTTAACCCTTTCAGAATCTCTCCATTAGGTAGGTCTCCTGTACATACGGCACAGGAGTGGGTTTTGCTTTCTGAGTCAACCTGAACCATTTTTTTACTTTTAATAGAAGACTAAGCCCATTAACATTTATTGATATTATCAATAGGTATGCCCTCAATTTTGTCATATTGCCAAATATCATATAAGTTTTTGATATGTGTGTGTGTGTATGCACAGTCTCTCACTATGTGATCTATTTTATTTGAACATACACTTTTTAAAATCTATCTTTTGGCATTTAGAAAGGTTTGTGTTTTTGTTTTTCTGGTTACCTTAGCATATACAAATAACTTTATATAACACTTTAGTTCTCTCTATTTTTGGACTATTTTCCATTTCTTTGTTCTATAAACAATACTAACATTAGCCAAAACCTCTTTTTTCTCCTCTTCTTCACCATCTCATTTCAGGCAATTGTCTTTTACTCTCAATTAACATTTAAAAGGTAATTAGTCAAAAAAAAAATAAAAGGTAATTAATTACTCTGCAGTAAAGCTGCTTTTTTTGAAAAGGCAGTGAGTGAGCTTTTATGCACATGCCCTCCCCCTCTGCTGCCTCACATTTTTACAGTTACACTGTATCTACACTGTCAGATTATGTAGCCATTACATACTACACTGTCTCCTTTGTAAACTTCATTTAGTTTGAAGTTCTACAGCTACACATATATTTAATGTCTCATTAACAGTTCTTATGTTAATGTCTCTTTATTCACTTGGTTTTCTAAAGCTCAGTCCCCAGTGGATGTCTTGGGAAGGGCTCACAGGAACACTGTTCCTGAAACTTCACATCTTTGTAACAGACTGCTTATGGCCTTTATACCTGAAGTTCAGCGTGGCCAGATGTAAAACCCTTGTCTCACAGATTCTTTTACTGAATTTCTTAACTATTCATTACTGTCAATTAGTCTGATGACAATCTTGTTTCCTTCTTTTTCAGGAAATTTAGACCTTTTGCCTGAATAACAAAGGGATTTTATTTTAAAGTTCAAGTGTCAGGGGCACCTGGGTGGCTCAGTCCATTAAGCATCTGACTCTTGATTTCAACTCAGGTCATGATCCCAGGGTCCTGCGATTGAGCCCCACATCAGGCTCCCTGCTCAGCGGGGAGTCTGCTTCTCCCTCTGCCCCTCCCTCCTGCTAGTGCTGTCTCTCTCTCAAATAGATAGGTGGATAGATAGATAAGTAAACAAATAAAATCTTTAAAAAAAAAGTTCACCTTGATATAGCTGTTCTCACTTGATTTTCCCATGTGCAAAGTGAGCCCTTTCTATATGTATTTCAGTCCTACTTTATTTCAGTCAAGTTTTCTTGAATGAAAGTTTATTGTATTTTATTGTTTCACTGTTGTGGTTTCCTTCAGTGACTTTACCCCAAGTCTTTTTTCTTTCCTCATTTCTTTTTTTTTTTTCCCTTCCTTTTCATCCTCTATCTTCAGATATTATCCATGGTAGATTTGTTCCTGTATTCACTTTAACTTAGTCTTCATTTCTAATATGCTTTTATTTCTAGTTCTTGCCTAACTCCTACTTTTTCTCTTTTCAAATTCCCTTTTCTCCATCTCGTTTCTGATTTTTATAAATTTTATTTATACTTTTTCTCACTGCTTCTAACGTTGTTACTACTTTCTCTTAGTTGGTTTTTGAAATGTTTTTGACACAATGTTCAACTCTTTTGTGGTTGTTTCTCTGAAATGATTTTATTCCACCCTTCTCTCCTCTCTCTCCCTCTCACTCTTTCGTTATAACCTTGTATCCAACTAAAATCATTTCAATTCGATGCATTTTCCTAGACTCTTACAATGAGATGGTCGGCCAGTAGCTTCATGTCTCTAGAGCTTCCTCTTACAATGTTTTTTCACAAAATGCTTCAAATATGGCAGCTAGGGGCTACTGGGTGGCTCAGTCAGTTAAGGGTCCGACTCTTGGTTTCAGCTCAGGTCCTGATTTCAAGGTCCTGGGATCAAGCCCCGCATCAGGCTCCACGCTCAACTTGGGATTCTCTTTCCCTCTGCTCTGCTACCCAACCCCCCGTTCTCTCTCAAAATAAATAAATAAACCTTAAAAAAAAAAAAAAAGGCCGCTACAAACCCACAGACCCCCAAGGACCCTAACACCCAAATCTTCATTTCAAAATGCCATTCTTCACCAAAAGAAACCAGGACTTCTTGGAGAAATGGCCGATTTCAGGGACAAGCTTCTTTTTTTTAAGATTTATTTATTTATTTATTTATTTATTTATTTATTTATTTATTTGACAGAGAGAGAGGCAGCGAGAGAGGGAACACAAGCAGGGGGAGCTGGAGAGGGAGAAGAAGGCTCCCCGCTGAGCAGGGAGACTGACGTGGGGCTCAATCCCAGGATGCTGGGACCATGACCCAAGCTGAAGGCTGATGCTTAACTGACTGAGCCACCCAGGCACCCAGAGACGAGCTTCTTGAGCTAAAACATAAGAAACCACTCAAAGAATGATGGGAACGTAACAGAGGACACATTAGCCAGCTTAAAGGGGTGCCCACTTGCCAAACCTAGGACATTGTGAGCATCCAAATAAATAACACAGTAAAGGATTATAACCCATTGAGTAAAATAAGAATCATGAAGTCTACCCTGACATACATAGATAAACGTATGTATGTAAATGGGGGGAAAGGAAAGTTCTTTCTCTTGTAGAAAGCTTATCATGATATGTAGACAGAATTAGAAAATACTGTTTGGTAAACATTAGAGTAATAATTGTTTAAGATAAAAATGATCAATCAGTGCTAAAAATAGTGGGTAAAAGTTTGAGGAGTGATGAGATATTTACATTATCTCAAAGTATCTTCCTACAAGATACTTATTAATTTAGAGGTATGAAAGTAATTTTATGGTGGAAAAACCTGGCATACAGCAAATTAATCAAGTGATAAAAGTTATTATCACCAGTTACAGGGCAAACCAACAGCATGTGTGTCCTAATAATGACTGATGCTCTAGAAGGACAGAGAGTCACTCCTGCATTTTTCCTATCAAAAGTGCACAATCTGAGTCTAAGGAAACATCAGACAAACCCACACTATGGGACATTCTAAAAGAATAATTGGCTTGTACTCTTCAAAAACATCAACACCAAGAAATAAAAAGAAAGTTTAAGGAAACTGAAAAGACACAACAATCAAATGCAATGTATGATCCTGGACTGAATCCTGGACCAGGAAAAGAAACAAGGCATAATCAACATTATCAAGAAAATTGGCCTGTACTTTCAAAGATGTCAAAGTCATGAAAGACAAAGACTGAGTAACTGTTCCAAATTAAAGGAATCTTATGAGACATGACAACTGAATGCAACACATGATCTGGGATTTCCTTTTACTATTAAAAACATTATGGGTAAAAAATAAGATCTACAGATTAAATAATAGTGTTATATCAAAGTTAATTTCCTTATTTTGTTACAAAGTTAATTTCCTTATTTTGTTATTTTTACTGTGCTAATGAATGTCCTTATAAGTACATTAAGGTATGAGTAAAAGGGTATCATGCCTACAACTGACTTTCAAATGGTTCATTGAAAAATCACGCATGCATGTGTGTATGAGAGGTAGAGGGGAAGGAGGGAGAGGGATGGATAACATATATTTGGTAAAACATCAACATTTAGGGAAACTTGGCAAAAAGTCTCTAAGAATTTTCTACACTATTTTTGCAACTTTCCTGTAAATCTGAAATTATATCAAAATAAGTTGAAAGAAAAATATATAAGCTCTGATATTTTCTTAAACCTGAAGCCTTCTTTCCCCTTTCTCCATCTTTACATGACCTTCCTCCTCCTCCTTCTGTCCTACTTAATTTGGATTCTACTCCCCGTAAGGCTTTCCGGGAAGGGAACTTCAGTTGACTCATTTTAAGAATTCATAGGTCCCAGATCACCTAGGGGTGAGAAGAGGGAGGACAATAAAATTAGAAGGGAATCACCAGCACAGCAATCTGGCCCAATGTACTTCAAGACAAACAGACCTACAAGTCCCAAACTCAGAGAGCCTCACAGTTTTACAGGATGAGAAGCAACTGATGCTCCCTAGGAGTATCATAAAGACGCAAGGCTTTATGAAGCCTCAAAAATAACTTTTAAAGATAGGGAAATGTGCATTATTCCTTATCAATATTTTCATTCAAAATGCTAACCCCAGAAAGTGAGAAAAACCTGTGTGTGTGGGAGAACGAAGACCTCAAGGTTGTGCACACAGCAGTACCACAGCACGTCTCCACAGCAAGTACCGCATTACCTTCCGGGGCTTCAAGGGTCTTCTTATTCTGCTCACACCACCCGATCGGGTAGAGGCCGGCCTTCCTGATGTCACACCAGAAGTCGGCCCTCCGGTCCTCGCCGTACCCTTCGTAGCGAAGCAGCAGCAACTGCTCACATGTGGTGATGATGGTGGCAACCCAGTAGGATTCAGGGTCTGTTTTCACAGCCACCTCCAGCTTCATCCCAGGAGCAAATCCATTTTGCAAACGTGTATCCACCTGAACAGGGAAATGTTACTAACCACCACGTAAGTATCTCAACTGAGTATTTCTTTAGCCAAAATTCTTTTTTAAGACTTACAATTCTGAAGCACTAAATGAAATAAAACCTTCCCAAGGGAAACCTGAGAAACTCCAATTCTAACTCATAGCAGTGATCCAAACAAACAGGGAACAGCATGCTGCTCTGTTCCAGCTGACTCTGAAGGAATTTTAATACAACTCAGTATTTTCACCAAAGCAGCCTACTGTGATTACAGAAAATGTTTTCTATGATGTGCATAAATCGCTAAATGTTCACCATTTTAATAACCTTCAACATATTATGTTTTCAAGAGTGATTTCTCCATCCTTCAAAAAATTTATGAAGTCAGAAAAGGGGAAGGACAAAAGAAGTATAATATATAATATATATAGAATATAGAATATAGAATATTCTATATTATATAATATATAAAAAGAATATATAATATTCTTCTTATAATATAATATTATAACAATAAATTAGTATAATATGTACCATATGTAAGGAGCCACACCTCCCAGTGCCCCTGAAACAGTCTATGTTTACACCTGTTATCCTTGAATAGTAATTAATAATGCCCTGTTTCTCTCTCCAAGTGTCCTAATTCAGATGATAAATTATATGGTCACAAAGGTAAAGGTGAGCAATTCTGGAACTACTTCCTATGTATACAAAGATTAAATGTGTACATATATTGTGGGAAACGAGAGCCACATTTCTCACTGTGGGAGAAAGAAGTAAAAACAAGGAAAGAGCAGACTAGCACGATCCTTGTGGCGACTAACTGGAATCAGCAGTGTCAGAATGAGGTCACAATGACAGACAAAAAAGAGTACAGATGTGTATGTATGTGTGTGCTAATATATTTCCTAGCTCTGTGAATTGACAGGGATGATAAGTAATGATACTCATCAGCAATAAGCAAACTTAGTGTACAAATTCTTCATTTATAAATGCCACCTCCAATAAAAAAAGAACATGGGCTCCATGGAGAAATAAGTGATTCCAATTCTGGAGTAGGGAAAACACACTAAGTGCCTGGAATATCTTGTGATGCCAGAAAGTAAGGAAATGCTCCAAAAATGACGGGGGCATTTGGAAAGGACATGGGAGCCAACCAGAAAGATCCCCCAATGTTCACATTAGGGACAATTTGAACAATAAAATAAATAATAAGATTAATGGATTATAACCCATAGATTTAAACAATATCCATGAGTCCATACTGTAAAAAATAATTAACAAAGGGATAGATCCTTAGAGTAAAAGACCAATTAATAAATACAGAGAAAAATGACAGATACAGAAAACCAGGGGCTCCTGGGTGGCTCAGTCAGTTAAGCGTCTGCCTTCAGCTGAGGTCATGATCCCAGAGTCCTGGGATCGAGTCCCACACTGGGCTCCCTGCTCAGTGGGGAGTCTGCTTCTCCCTCTCCCTCTGCTCCTCCCCCGGCTTGTGCTCTGCTCTCTCTTGCTCACTCTCTCTCTCAAATAAATAAATCTTAAAAAAAAAAAGAGAGAAACAGAAAACCACCATTAGACAAACCACAGAAATAAACACTGCAGGCAAGAATCATGGATCAGGGCTAAAATGACTGATATTTACATAATCTCAAAGGTTCTCCTATAAGATTTTTACTAATTCCAAAGGGGAAAACAGTAAAATCATAATGAAGAACTATGACAGACACCACCCTAACTAGCTGATAAAAGTTAACATCACCAGTTTTAAAACATCAGTACCGTATACCCTTGATACCACAGAGTAAGAAAAGCACAGTATCATTTTTATGAAATTCTTCCCAAATCTGCATAAACTCAAGCTAATCATGAGAAAAGCCCAAACCCAAATTGAGAAATATTCTACAAGATAACTGATATGTAATGTGCTCTTCAAAATGTCCAGGCCATGAAAGACAAAGAACGAGGAACTACCAAACACGGGGAGACTATGGCAGCCTGACAAGTAAATGCAATGCAGCAATCACAACCACTGAGAAGTGAGGAGAGTCCTGGAAAGACAGTCAGGGAGGGAAAGTCCTACATGCTGTACAAAAATCTTTCCCCCTTCTCATCACTGCCCTGCCAAAGTCCTGTGAAAGGTAATCACTACCCTGAATTATAACACTGTAAATACTGTCTGTGCGTTAATACTATATTCATAGAATTATGCAGTACGCATGTTCTTCTGTGTGGGCTTTTCTCCAGCCCAACAGTGCTTATGGATTCATTCATGTCGCATTTAACAGTTTATTTCTTCTCACTGCTGTATAGTATTCCATTATACAAGTTATCCATTCTAATGCTACAAATAGTAGGCACTGTGAGAAGTTTGCAGCTTTGAAAGACGATAAATAATACTGTCATGACAGTACAAATATTTGTGTGTCTCTGGTGCATACACACATGGATTGCTCTAACAGATACAGCCAAACCACTTCCAAAGTGATTGCACCAGTTTACTCTTCCAGTAGTGTATGCAAAATCCTTTTTTAAAATATTTTACTTATTTATTTAAAGTCCTTTTGCTCCAACATTCTAAGCAACATTTGTGTATGTTCAGTCTTTTTCATTTTAACCATTTTGGAAGGTGTGCTATGTATCTCATTGTGACTTTAATTTGCATTTTTTCATTATTAATGAAGATGAAAACCTTTATTAGTCATTTAGGTTTCTTCTTTTGGGAAATGGCTAAGTTTCTTGCCTTTTTTTTTTTTTTGTCAAGTCTGTATTTTGGATATCAGTTCTTTGTCAGTTACTTGTGTTACAAATATTTTCTCACTTTCTTGATGGTGCTGTTTGATGAACAGAAGTTCTTTTTTTTTTTTAAAGATTTTATTTATTTATTTGAGAGAGAGAGAATGAGAGACAGAGAGCATGAGAGGGAGGAAGGCCAGAGGGAGAAGCAGACTCCCTGCTGAGCGGGGAGCCCGATGCGGGACTCGATCCCGGGACTCCAGGATCATGACCTGAGCCGAAGGCAGTCGCTTAACCAACTGAGCCACCCAGGCGC